>NW_027397063.1:57050427-57297547 GCF_003265705.2 Callorhinus ursinus | reverse complement strand
CTTTCTTTCTTTCTTTCTTTCTTTCTTTCTTTCTTTCTTTTCTTTCTCTCTCTCTCCCTTTTCTTTCTTTTTCTTTCTCTCTCTCTTTCTTTCTTTTTCTTTCTCTCTCTCTTTCTTTCTTTCTTTCAGATTTTATTTATTTATTTGACAGAGAAAGAGAGATAGCAAGAGCAGGAATACAAGCAGGGGGAGTGGGAGAGGGAGAAGCAGGCTTCCCACCAAGCAGGGAGCCCAATGTGGGGCTCAATCCCAGGACCCTGGGATCATGACCTGAGCCGAAGGCAGACGCTTAACAACTGAGCCACCCAGGCAACTCTGGATTATTTGTTTTTCAAGTGTTGAGTTTGGCAAGTTCTTTATAGATCTTGGATACCAGCCCTTTATCTGTAATGTCATTTGCAAATATCTTCTCCCATTCCATGGGTAGTTTCTTAGCTTTGTTGACTGTTTCTTTGCTGTGCAGAAACTTTTTATCTTGATGAAGTTCCAAAAGTTCATTTTTGCTTTTGTTTCCCTTGCTTTTGGAGATGTGTCTTGAAAGAAGTTGCTGTGGCCAATGTTGAAGAGGTTACTGCCCATGTTCTCCTCTAGCATTTTGATGGATTCCTGTCTCACATTGAGGTCTTTCATCCATTTTGAGTTTATCTTTGTGTATGGTGTAAGAGAATGAAAAGTCTTTATAATTCTTTTAATAAAATTAATTTCAACTAGAATGAATTGTTATGGTAAATTTTTTGTTGCCTTTTGTAGCATCCCAGAAATTTTTCTCTACCTTCCCTTCTTTGTTCTGTACTGTAGGAGTTTTGTAGTTGTTCTCCTCTAGCTTCTAGATCCTTAGTCTATAATTTTCAGAGTTCTTGATTCATGATATTACTAGAGATACGAAACAAAAGTCTTGCTACTGATCTAGTTAGAAACCAGGCCCTCACATATGTGAGGTTTTAAAATCCTCCAGGTTTTAGGGGTTGTTTTTGTTTTCTATTTTTTGTTTTTCTTATGTCACTAATTTGTGATTAAAGAATATGATTTGAAATCCTCTATTCTTAAGTATTGAGGTTTTCTTGTGGCTTTAATATAGGTTTAAATTTTGTAAATTTTTCAATGGGTACTTGAAAATAACACCTTTAAGGTATAAAGTTCAAGATATATTAAATAAATCTTCCATGTAAACTTTGTTTCTTTTTTCCTCAGTGTTCTTTCTTTTTTGTTGAGTTGTCATTATATTATCTTAAAATCTCTCATTATTACTGCATTTCTATTTCTCCTTATTCTGTTAGTTTTTGATTAATCCACATTACTTGATTTATTATTTTTTTCTGTTTACACTTCTATTTCATGAATTTTATGTCATTTATTTTCATTCATTCTTTTTTTATTATTATGTTCAATTAGCCAGCATATAGTACATTATTAGTTTTTGATGTAGTGTTTAACAGTTCATTAGTTGTGTATAACACCATTGTGGATGTACATTTCATTACTACAAATATAAGCACTCTTCTAATTTAATGTATTTTGTCTTGAACTCAACTTGGATATTAGTACCCTAGTACTAACCTTTCAATCACCTTGCTTTAGATGTTTCTCTTGTTGGATTTTGTTATGTGACACATGCTGAAAAGTCTTTTTCTTATAATAAAAAACAAATTATTTTAATACATCTATTGACATGAGAGATAGTTCGTCCTAGTTCTATTTTAAAGAACATATTGATTGTTTTTACTTAATTTTCTAGGAGACAATTTACATACCACCTCTTTCCCCCTCTTAATGTAAGTTTTACATAATGAACTGCTTAAAAGCAGCCTTGGTCAAGAATGGAATAAAACAGCAAAAAAATAAAAATTTTAGAAGATGAATGTTTAAAAACATTCAACACTTTTGCCAATGATATTTAAACAAAACATACAAATGATATTTGCATGATACATGTTTTCATTGTTTCCTTGTTGTTGGTTTTCCTCACCATCAAGCAAATGACAGACCTGAAGTCAGTTGCTGTTTGTCATACTAGGTCAAAGAGGTTCACTCAGCTTCAGATTATTTGAAGGGCTTGGATAGAAGATTCTAAGATTTTGAAATCCCAAGTTGTCATGGCTCCATTAATTCCTATGGGTCAGAATTTCCAGTAATCTTGCTTGTCCATTTGAGTAATGCTATCTATTCTGGTATAGCATATCTGAGGCTGTGATGTAGTACTCAGTTGTGACTCTCTTGTCCATGTTCTGGAAGTGTTCCATAGCTAACCTGTTGTGCTGGATGCTGTGTTTTGAACTGTCCAGTTTGGAGACTAAAGTCAAGGAGCCATGGTCATCTTAGTTAAAGAACACTGGGTAGCAGTCATGGCTGGCAGCTACACAATGCTGTGTTATCTGAGACAAATAATTCATTCAGCATTCAGGAGTGGCAGCAACTGTTTTCAGATGAAACCTGAACACCGTTTGAGGCATCAGCAATAGGCACATATGCTGTCATGGCTGACCTAAGCCACAGAGCTCTCACTGGCAGAGAAGGTGAAGCTGAGATCCAGCTTCCAGTACCACTGAACTGATATCAGCTAACCAAAATGCATCTTGCTGCCCTATGGCATACTGGTTAGTTTTCATTCACTTCTTTAATGTATACAGAAGCGCTCTGCATTTGAAGTCACATAATCCTACTGCCAGGAAAACATTGTTGGGATGCGAATCCAAACCAAGGAACTTTTAATGTGTTTGCTTACCCACTTGCCATTTTCATGCTCAAGTAATAAACAGAAATGAATTATGCTTCACTATTCACAGCAAATTTGTTCTCTAGAGGGGACCACTTCACAAAAAGGGCTACATAATTAATTCTGAAGATCAGGATTAGCTTCCAGACACCATCTTTCTGGCTCTGGCAAAAAATGTGATCACTCTTGAAAGACCAATAAATACCTGTGATGTGTCCATTGTGCTCCTGGAGTTCATGAGATTTCACCCACTGGCTCTCATTCTTCTTACAAATGTGAACTCTGGGTATTATGGCTAAAGGCAATCTGAGTATTCCAGGCATGACAAGTGATTGACTCTAGTAAAAAGCTGTAGTGGTGACAATATTCTTGGTCTTTTCAAAAGGTAGAAAGCTAGAATCTGGGCAGTTCTGAGAGTCTCAAAGAGGAGAATTTGAAGACTGTGGTCAGTCAACATGAACAGAGAATTTGAAGACTGTGGTCAGTCAACATGAACAGAGAATTTGAAGACTGTGGTCAGTCAACATGAACAGAGTAGAACTCTGTTCTACTCTCCCACCTTAGTGGGTTGTATCTTCCTAATTTTTTTAAATATGTATTATCCTTTGCCTAAGCTTTGAGGTATTTTACCTTTTTTTCTAGTGGTTATTTCAAATATGTATTTTTCTTCCTAAATTGTTATCTATGCATAATCATTTATTTCCCCTATGAAAAGTGAATTTAGTGCAATTCTTCCTCTGCTTGTTTTTGTTCTCACTTTACCACCAATTAATCACCAAATTTAGTTATAGAATTCTCTTTTTGGCAACTCTATCCTCCTCTCTACATTCCATCTCTCAATTTTAAAATTTCACTATTGTTTCTATATTGTTAACAGATTTTAAGTTTATTCTATTTTGTAATCATATTTGCCACTGTTGTTTGACTTTAGTTCTACACTTAAATAAATTAAATAATCACTACAGTTCTTTGACCATGGCCTCTCCGTGCATCTTTTCATTGGCTGGAATTCATCTTGTAATAGATATTTTTTAAGGGCTTATGGGGGCCTGTGTTTCATTTATAGTACTCTATGTTGCATCTATAACAATATATTCATAATGTTATGTGCCAGCCCCTGGATTATGTACACTCAAGGCTTGAATTCTATAAAATTCATTTTTAGGTTTTTAATTCAAAATATTGTTAGGAAAAAGAAAAGTCTATTTTTTTGTTAAAAATTAGAAACAAGATAGTTTTCCACTAAATGTAAAAATGTTAAGTATAAAGCAATTTCCCATGAATTTGGCCATTACCGCATAAAATGCTAACTATGTAAGGGTTCTAACTGCATTAGTATCCACTGTATGAGGTTTTTGCTGCTATTACTATTATTTTACTGTTATTGTTATATTGTTCTTTAGCTAAGGATTATTATAACAAAGAAGTTGCATTAGTATCTAAAGCTCTCCAATACCTTGTCCTTTTTTTCCTTTGTCTTCAGTGAATAGTTCATGTACACAGTCACTAATACCTTGATATAAATGAATGTTATCAATAATTTCTAATTGCTTACTGAGTGGTTAACATGGATGTCCCTGTAGCAACTCAAACTCATTCTCCTTTCCTCTCAAACCAGGCATTCTCCATGAGAACTATTCTTAACACTTTGTAGTCATTCTTGACTCCTTTTTCCTGTGCATTACCAACCCTGTTACACTGACTGTAATCCCATCAGTTGTAAATTCTCCCATGGGGACTGCTTTTCTCTTCATTTTCTTTGTTGTTATTTTACTTCAGGCCCTCATTTGGCCTTCTGCAATAGCTTCAAATCTTCCTCCTTCACCAATTAATTATATACTACTGGAAAATAATCTTCCTAAAGCATGTTACAAGCAACCCAGGTACATTTTACACCAAGATTTTATATGCCAGAATTTACATTTATATAGATACTTATCCTTGTTCAGAAGCCTTATGACTTTTTCTGGAAATTTCATTTTTTTAAATGAAATTACATGAACATACTTAGAGATTCAATGAAATTTTATTGTGAATCCTTTTAAGTGCAAAAATCCTTTAGTAAAGTGACAAGCACTTGACAATATTATATATATCTGAGTTTTCATAATTCATCTTTGCTCAAAGTATGCATGAAAATAGTGAGAATGAAGCTGTTGGGAGGGAGACTTTGAGAGACTAACTGGAGACTTTGAGACTAATATTTGTGGAAATTGTTTGTTAATGTTTATTAATAACAACTATGCTAACTGATCTCCAGATTGGAATTATAACTAATAGCTTTCTTTGCTATTTCTAATAAATCTAGAAGTGGGCTGGGAATCTTCTTCCTTCATTTGTAAAGTGGGAACAATATCAACTACCTTGTCTTGGGCAATATGTCCAAATCATTTAGCATAGTATCTGACACATTATGGGAGGTCAATAAATAGAACTATAATGTTGATTCTTCTTTTATGTCCATTATCAATTATAATGGTAAAATACTAATTTATAGCAATTTCTTTAATATTGAATTAATAATACTAATATGTTAGTATGTTAGTGCTTTGCATTTATAAAACATGAATTAATCAAATTCATATGATTATATGTAATTAGATATTAAATGTAATAAATTATTTGTTTAACAGTTATTTAATTTAGATACAATGAGGTGATTGAGATATGTGAATATGCTCTATAAACTTTGGGTAACATGTTCTATGACCTCCCTTCAAACCTTTATCATTTATTAACATGATGTTTCTTCTCTGAAGAGAAAAAAAAAGATTGGGAATAGCAAGAGCAACTTCAAGGAGCTGCTAAGAAAATCAGGTAAAATAGTATATGAGAAGCAGCTTTATAAACTCTAAAATATAATGCAAAGACTAATTACTGTATTTTTGTTGTTTTAACCATGACATTAGCAGGATTTAATGCTATGGCTTTAAGTTAGAACAAAGGAGATGAAAGCAAAGGTAATTAAATTAAAAAAAAAACCTATGCTGGAACAAGTAGATAAAAGCTCTGAAGGAAAAATTTATGAAGATCTATTTAATAAAGCATTATTTATTTCAGAGTTTGAATTATGAATAAGCCCGTGACCCCCACAATAAACTAAAAGTGAATCAAATTTTCTGTAACTTTTCTAAAATTAAAAAAAAGCTAGGGCTCCTTTCTTTTCAGGCATTTTTTGTTGTTGTTGTTATATAGCATTAATTCTAAATAATACTAATATACAGAATAGGGAAAATAATTCTGGGAAAAAAATGATGCTCATTTACATGATTACAGTCACAAAGGGTAGGGTCCATATGCATGATTTCAATGTTCAAAAACATTTTCATGCTAAAAAGAAATGAAACATTATATATTTTGGTGTGTAATGATTTATCAAACATAATTTTGTAAAATGGTTGTTAACAAATGAAATGTTGAATGCTGCCAACAGAACTGTATGGTGATTTTTAAGAAAGCCTTTTTGGAAAGCCATCAAACATTGCCATCTAGGAAACTTGTTATTCATGGACTGGTTGGTAAAAATGTTCAGCCAAATGAATATAAGAAAACTTAAAATTGTTGGCGTACCGTACCAAGATCAGCCTTAAGATCTGTTGGCAGACTTAACTTTCTTGATCCTTTAACTGAAACAACAGAAAAAGGAAAGAGGCAGTTGTTAATTATATAAAATTAAAGAGGAGTGTGGGGGAACAGTTGTTTTACAGTATAATTATTAAATCCTGATAAGCATTATATTTAGTGAGCATGTATAGAAGCAGAAATACTATCTGATATTAGTTTGTTGTCATTCAGTAGTAAATATTTAATATGCAAACAGAAACATGAGGAAAGCAATTGTTCTTACAGTAAATAATTAAAGTATATCTTTTCATAATTTTTTTCACATGTGATATGAGAAGTGATTTTTTTTAATTTGGGAAGAGCCAAAAATCCATTTCAGATCAATCTAATAGGTAAAGAAATATTGCAACAAATGCATGAGCTCATTTCATAAATAACTGATAAGGGTAAAAACTGATGATAAAACTCTCAACATTTTTTTAAAATAGAAAGAAAATTCTATTATAGGTGTATATGATATAGTAAAGGAAACCATGCCGATGGCAGATGAAATGACTTCATACTGAATAGTACAATGTTAAATTCAGTAGATAAGACCTTGAAAATAAAAAATATTTGAAAATGAATTTAATTATATTATAAATCAAGCTATCAGAAAATGTTTGAATAGACCAAGAAAACACCTATAATTTATTTATAATCGTTACTCATTATTTATCTGTTAATAAAGATTTCACGTTGGGTATCTCAAAATATTTAGCTGAAATGCATGTTATCATAGAAATGCATAAGGGGATATCATGTTAGACATCTTTTCTGTCAATACTTTTAAGACTCTAATTGATTACATCAATTAACTTATACCTTCTAATGAGTGATTTTTCTTTACAAATAAGAAAGTTATTGTAAAATAAAGATGCAGATAACAGAGTAGAAAGAATATTCAATTTAAAATCAGAAAACCTGGCTCACAAATTTCTGAATTTTGCTACCTAATAATATAACTTTGAAAAAGAATCCCTTCATCAATTCATAGCTTAATCTTGTAGCTTAATCTGTCAAATAACATTCTTGATACTGTCTTTAATGTTTCTACTGGAATATGATTGGAATACATTTTATAACAGGTTTTAGAAGGCCTAAATATATTATAAACTTAAATATATTTTTTATGTGTCATGAAATATTGTCTCTTGATTCCCCCCACAACCATTTAAAAATTAAAAACCCATTCTTATTTCACAAGTCATACCAAGATAGGTGGCAAGCTGGATTTGGCCTACGGACTGTGTTTTGCTGACTACTATATTCCATGCTAAACTACTTGTAAAAGGAAACCTAAGTATTATCATTCTAATAAAAATAATAGCAGCAGGCAAATGTTGCTATAAAGACATTAAAAATAATTCTATTAAGATTAAGGCACAACCAAGAAATCAAATTTTAGTAATTTGGGTTTAGAATTAGCACAAAGAGAAAGTTATTTATATCAAAATATGGCAAACTAAATATACGTAATATGCTTCATAAGAGGTTGCAAATATATTTTGTAAATTCACAATTCAGATGAACTGAAGGAGTGGGGTATGTTCAGTATTTAGAATAATCTTTAATTTTTTAAATAACTAATGGAAGGATTTGAATCACAATTTATCTTGTTTCTATTTTGTTTTTAAATATGGTATTTTGGGGCACCTGGGTAGCTCACTCAGTTAAGTGGCAGACTCTTGGTTTTGGCTCAGTTTATAATCTCAGGTCCTGGGATCGAGCCCCCCATTGGGCTCCCTGCTCAGCGGTGCGTCTGCTTGTGGATTTTCTCTCCTTCTCCCTCTGCCCCTCCCCTGGTCTTTCATTCTCTCTCTTTCTTAAATAAATAAATCTTTAAAAAAATATGGTATTTCAACATATCTATATAGTATTATTTTTAAATGGATTACAAAGATGTTTTCAAAAAGAGGGCAAACAGTTCCTGCCTATTGGTAAGCCCAGATACATAAGCAGGACAAAGACTACAATGTCACAGGCCTCCCACTTCCAACTATTCTTTTTGATGGAAAATTCACATCCTATATTCTAGTATCTAACTTACTCTGGCTCCCAAATCTGCTCTAGTTTTTTGGATCCCCTCCTCCATTTTGTTGCCTCTTTTTGGTTTTCTGTAGAAAGCCTGAAAACTGGGGTCCCCTCACAAACCCCATCTTCAATAGTATAACTGAGGGAGGGAAAGGGAATGATTTGATAGTGGAATTAATTAGGGAACTTTAATATATTCATGCACAGAATGATTCTCCTCATTTGCCCAGCTAGTACACGCTTTTTTTGGGTGGTGGTGGGGGGTGGTGGTGGTGCTCCTTGTGTCCAGATACCTAGTAAATTCTTACTTGTTCTTCGAGACTCCTCAAAAATCACCTCCTTTCTAAATGTAGCTTCAAAGTTAAGGCTTCACCTGGTGCCATTATCTTAACCTTCATAGCCCCTTGTGCACATTTCCTTTATTACACTTAACACATTTCATTACACCTGATTTTTTTTCACTCCTCATTAACATACGGAAACTGAGTTCTCCAAAAGTGGGGGTTGTATTCCCAATACCTGATAAAGCACTGACATACAGTAGGTGTACGATGAGTGTTTGCTAAATAAATGTTGAAAAAACCAGTAATATCAAAAGATAGGGTTGAGGAGTTATTCTGAAGAGGACAAAGCAGACAGAGAAAGTATGTTTAAGTGTTAGAGAAATATGTTACACATGAACATTTGAGGAATTTGGGTTGGAAGATGAGTAAGGTAAGAGGTAGTAAGAGGCAATTCGTCTTGGAAATGTGCAGAATGGAAACAATACGTATTAACCTTTGCAATGTGCCCCTGGGAACGTGGCTCTCTGAATTTCTTCACTTTTACTGTTCTCTAAGCTAAAGCATATGCACCACTGTCGTTACATATTGTTAGCTGAAGGGGAGAAAATGCTTAACAGAAACTTCTCACTACTCAGTGGCTCAGCACATTGCACAAAAAAGAGAATCTTGGCTCAAAGGAATCTTAAAGGTCATTTACTCCAATATCCTATTCAGTGAAACTATTTCCCCTACAACATTCTTGATATCCTATCTGTTTAAATAGTTCTGATAGAAACCTTTAAACCTATAAAAAAAAATCCAATTTTGGGTTGCTATATTGCTCTAAAATTTCCTTCTATATGAGCTCAAATTACTTTCTTTTACCATTTATAATTTTTCCAGTTCTAACCTCTGGAGCAATAAAGAGTAAATGATTCTTGCTCTCACATGCCAGATCTTAAAGCCTCTGCAGAGACTTAGGGGCCACCTCCAGGTGGATACTCTGGCATGAGTATCCATGATATTCATTGGGATGAGTTGGCAGATCACATTTTGAGAAATAACATTTTATGGTTTTATGAATACTTTATGAATATTAATCAACCTATGGGATTTTTACATGGGACCCTTCCACAAGAAGTATTTCCTGAGATGAATCTCAGATTTTTTCACACGAGAGACCCTATTGTCCACAGTTGTTAAATTAGATGTAAATACAGTTACAGATATAGATAACATTTTGATGAGCTTTTAAAATTGATTATTATATTTATTTTTGAGTTGATAGGTACTTTTTTGGTTCCTTTAAGTAAAAAAATATTATATCATTGATCTTATATTTCCTAATTTTGAATGGAATGTGGTAGTTATAAGGACAGTAAAACCCCTGTTAGAAGAGGCTAGACGCCTTTTTTTCTCCTCTGTAAATTTCTATAAAGACTTGCTCTTCTCTAAGAAGGCAGGTTTCCTGGTATTTGATGAAGTGAAGCCCAGTGATCCAGAACACAAGTGAGCTGGATTCATATCATGACTCAACCATTTACCAGCTGAGTGATACTGGGCTAGTAGTTACTTAATCTCAGGAAGAGTATGTGTCCCTTTCTCTATGAAATGGGAATAATAGTAGTCCCTACTTCATAGGGACCTCATCAACATTAATTAAGGGAATGTATGCAATGCAATTAGCATTGTGTGATTATCTAATAAGCATTTAATGTTAGCTGTTTTCATTATTAGTTGGCAAGAAAATATTGTCACTCTATGTATTCTATATCAGAAATGACTTATCTGGGCAACATGTCCTATTTAAAATTTGGTGCCTTTGATTAAACACTGAATACTTGAGATAGTCTCCAATTTTATATAGTACTATCATTTGTTTGCTCTGCACAGTAGTACTTCCTAAGAGTCCACTGTCTTTTCAATAGTGGTGTCATACACTTAATTCATTATGGGCTTATTTTCCATACAAATCTCTTTAAATCCTGTGCATTCTCAAGAACAGTATCTTTCATCCTTCACACCTTGAAAAACTGCCTGTCTTGGCTCATAGACAACAATACAGCAAATAATGCCATAGGTAATCCAGCTGTAGGGCAGGGAATATTGCTACACAAAGTGTTAGACTTAAAACAGTTTGATTTCTTATGATCTTAGTTCTGTTAGATTCTGGGCAAATGTCAGGAAATTCTTGTTACTTTAACATGTCATGGCGTATATACAGCAAAAGAAACAGTCAACAAAACCAAAAGACAACTGACAGAATGGGAGAAAATATTTGCAAATGACATATCAGATAAAGGGCTAGTATCCAAAATCTATAAAGAACTTATCCAACTCAACACCCAAAGAACAAATAATCCAATCAAGAAATGGGCAGAAGACATGAACAGACATTTTTCCAAAGAATACATCCAAATGGCCAACAAACACATGAAAAAGTGCTCAACATCGCTCAGCATCAGGGAAATCCAAATCAAAACCTCAGTGAGATACCACCTCACACCCGTCAGAATGGCTAAAATTAACAAGTCAGGAAACGACAGATGTTGGCGGGGATGTGGAGAAAGGGGAACCCTCCTACACTGTTGGTGGGAATGCAAGCTGGTGCAACCACTCTGGAAAACAGTATGGAGGTTCCTCAAACAGTTGAAAATAGAGCTACCATATGATCCAGCAATTGCACTACTGGGTATTTACCACAAAGATACAAATGTAGGGATCCGAAGGGGTACGTGCACCCCAATGTTTATAGCAGCAATGTCCACAATAGCCAAACTGTGGAAAGAGCCAAGATGTCCATCGACAGATGAATGGATAAAGAAGAGGTGGTATATATACACAATGGAATATTATGCAGCCATCAAAAGGAATGAGATCTTGCCATTTGCAACGACGTGGATGGAACAGGAGGGTGTTATGCTGAGTGAAATAAGTCAATCAGAGAAAGACATGTATCATATGACCTCACTGATATGAGGAATTCTTAATCTCAGGAAACAAACTGAGGGTTGCTGGAGTGGTGGGGGGGTGGGAGGGATTGGGTGGCTGGGTGATAGACATTGGGGAGGGTATGTGCTATGGTGAGCACTGTGAATTGTACAAAACTGATGAATCACGGATCTGTACTTCTGAAACAAATAATGCAATACATGTTAAGAAAAAAAAAGAAGAAGATAGCAGGAGGGGAAGAATGAAGGGGAGTAAGTCGGAGGGGGAGACGAACCATTAGAGACGATGGACTCTGAAAAACAAACTGAGTGTTCTAGAGGGGAGGCGGGGTGGGGGGATGGGTTAGCCTGGTGATGGGTATTAAAGAGGGCACATTCTGCGTGGAGCACTGGGTGTTATGCACAAACAATGAATCATGGAACACTACATCAAAAACTAATGAGGTAATGTATGGTGATTAACATAACAATAAAAAATTAAAAAAAACATGTCATAGCGTATATTTTTGAAAAAAAAACCATAAAATAACTGTATGCTAAAAAGATGAATTTTATCCTATGTAAATTATATCTAAATAAAACTGAGTTAGAAAAATTCACAGGAAAGCATCCTCATAGATAGTGTTAATCACTTACCTAATCACATCTATCACCTTCTGACTTACCTAGAAAATATTAGGTAGGATGGTATAAGAGATCAAAGATGATGCAAATGAATGAAGTGATTGGCTGATGGCAAAATACATACTAATATTTAATAAATTCAGGCCTAAAGGTCAGGTGATGGTCAAGCCCTACGAGAGCACCAGATTATAAACCTTTGCAAGACTATTTATCTCTATTCTAGATTTTCTGCCTCCAAATTCAGGCTCGGTTACAGTAATGAGGCAAGGTAGTCTGGTGGCTTAGCATAGCTTATGACAGAATGAGGTCATATGCTCAGCCCTAAATATGAACAGAACTTCAGGCATTACAACAGTATTTTGCCTAGGGGGTTTCATGTATCTTCAGTGCATCAGATCCTTCAATCACTTGTATATTCACTTGCTTTTTTCCTAACTCTTAATTGAAGTCAAAGTCAATGGAAAGTGCAGCCTGGTTCATCTGAGGGTTGTTGTATTGGCTTCAAACAGGGCTCAGAATAATAGAGAACAAACTGATGGTTATCAGAAGGGAGTTGGGTGGGGGAACGGGTTATACAGGTGATGGGGATTAAGAAGTGCACTTGTGATGAGCATGAGGTGTTGCATGGAAGTGTTGAATCACTATATTGTACACCTGAAACTAATATTATACTGTATGTTAACTGGAATTTAAATAAAAACTTAAAAAAAATAAAAACGTAAAAAAAACCCCACACACCTCAGGTCCTTGGTGACACATTTGAATCAAAATTTTAGGAACAGAACAAACCCTGAATCAGTCTGAATGTGGCTTACTACTTTAATGGGAAACAACATAAAGAGGTAGGCTAGAAGTTCATAATTCAAAGCTTTTGATTAGTTGTTTCTTGGTTAGAAACACCTGGATTGATCTTTTGATTTCCAGTGAAGGATTTCTACTTTGTTATGGCTAAGCTACAACTAATATTAGAAATTTAGAATGGTCAAGGAGATCAAGTTCAGTCTCTTTAGGCCATGGATATTCATTATTATTTTTATAATAACCACTACTAGTGCTCACTTCAGCAGCACGTATATATATAATAACCACTACTATATATTATTGAGAATCTATGTTCTGGAATTAGTATACAGTTAAGGTTGAGAAACTTTGCTAAAGTTATAATGATAGGAATGGCAGGTAAGTTCAAATTTCTCTGACTCCAAAGCTATGTCCTTTCCAGTAAGCAGCACAATATGTATGTTATATATGATATAGCAGATACCACGTGTGTTGGCCTAGATGTCTTCTGCAAAATAAATAAATCTAATACTAAATTAAAAGTTTAGATTAAAATGTTTTAAAGTTTATCTATGTATTGATTCATTTACTGACTGGTTGGAACATAGTAATGAATTTCATTTGTCTCTATCTTCCCTAAGCTAGAAACTAAGATAGAACAAAACCACCCAGTACATATACAGGTATAGTACATACACACAATTTTGGAGTCACCATACCACAGTAGAGACCTCAAAGGCCTACATGCCTCTATATTACCACCCCTCCCCCACTTATGAAGTGACTGTGATAAAGTCAGGCAAAGAAGGATCTTTATTTGAATTTGTCCCAGCATAAAAAAATGTTTAGTGTCATGACTCCACTCTTCTTGGTATATTAAAATATGTATTATGTTTCTATCTGGATAGTGTTAATGAATCAGTGACTTTTTCTTAGTGTTGTATGGACAAGAGTTAAATGATTATGAAACTTTATTTCTGTTCTTGTCTACCTTGAATTATAAACTCCCAGAGAGATCTAGGTTCTTCAGCACACTCTTTTTTTTTAAAGCACATAATAGGAGGACAAATAATTTGGGATCAGTGGACCTTGAAGTCTGAAGATTTAGGTTGGTTCAGACTAAGCCATTTATTAGCAGGGTAACCTTGGGCAAGTTATGAAATTTTTCCTTAGTCATAATTTCTCCATCTGTGTAAAAGGAGAACAACACTAACCCTATAGGGTTGCTATAGGATTGAGTAAGAAAATACACATGAAAAATACCTTGCCTTAAAGTACTATAGCAACATTGATTATAATTTTTAGCAAACAAGGCTTAATAAATTCAAAATGTGATAATTTGTTGATTCTATGAACTAAAAACTACTTTTGAAACCAGTTTTTCCCAGAAATTAAATGGTAAACTATATTTCTAATGTTTCATGCAAAGTATATTTCTTAGGTTCTTTTGAATTTCTTTGTTAAAACATTCTCTTCATAACTTAGCAACTTTGTCACGGCATGGCTGACCTTTAATTTCAACTGTGATTAGTTTTTTGCAATTCCTGTATTTCTTTTTCTCTTTTTATTAATGAAAACTAGGAAAAAGCATAGGCTTTACAACCAAATGTAACCAAGCTGAAATTGTAGCTCTATTTATTTAAATACTCTGAGCGTCAGTTTTCTCCTCAGAAAAAGGCCTATCACAGGGGTGTTCTATTACATAAAAAAAGAAAATACTGTTTGAGAAATTGTGGATAATTATTTTTAGATTCCTTGGGGTCTTTATTTGGGGTCTAGAACATTGGTAACTTATTCTTCTTAAAGTTGCAAATCTGTTCACAACCATTTTGTAATGAATGCCTAATTTAAGGAAGCTATACAACCTGTGTTTGATTTTGATTTGATCCCTCTGAACAGCATCAAATATTCAATGGCTCTGCATAAAACAGATTATAAGACCTTCCCTTCTGCTCACTATTTCTAAGAGAACATTGCCCCTTTGAGGCAATTCTTTGGTGGAGTTTCCATGATCATCATAGTAGTTTGTGATCATAGATAATATTTAATTGTATTATGAAGAATTTGGAGAATTTTTACAAAACCACTCTACGTTTTGGCTCTTAAGTTTCCCTGAGTTCTCTGTTGGTCCCCCCATATTTTTGTATAGGTCTGATAAAAGTATTCAGGCTTAAAGTAGAAAAATAACAGTATCAAAATTATATGGAACATTTCAAAATCACAGATGCCTTAGGAATTCCTGCTTTATATCTTAGGAAGTCAGTGTCTGTGGTTTTAATTGTTTCAGGGAAATTTGCCTTCATTCACCATGGGGGACCTATATTTTCAGCCCAAATAAGAATAAAGCTTTTGAGACAAATTGTGTAATCCAGAAAATTGTAGAGATACAAAAAACTTGTTTGTTCAAAAAAGAGATTTTCACTTTCACCTGGCAAGTGATGTACTTGATTTCGCTGTCTCACAGATGGTATTTCATTCCTATAAAAGCCTGATGCTGCCTCAGGAGTTCTGGTAGCAAGTCCTAAAGGAAGGGAATAAAAGACTATTGGCATTTAGTTTCTTAGCCCAATGAACCCAGAAGTTTTATCTTAGAGGTGAATTTCATAATAACGATTTGAAAGGGTCTCTATTTTGTGCCTTTATCTGAGTATTTAGTACTGCCCCAACAGAGGACTATTTGGAGGGAAGAAGATTTCTTCTTTGGAAGATGTAGTGGGGTTCTAGAAATGTAGAACCACACAGAAGGAGCATTCAGGCTAGGCTATAAGACGTAGTTCTAACCCAAGTTTGAGAACAACAGAGCTGGTTACTTCTTTGTTAGTATTTTGTGGTGTTAGTCTCTATGATATTTTAATAAAGATATCTTTATTAAAGATACCTAAATAAATATTTTATAATAGAGATACATATTTCTATCACCCTAGTCTTAACTTGAACTTGGTAGCATAGTCTATTGTATATTGTGGACAGTGAGAATCACAAGGATTGATGGCTATATAGGTAGCAGCAGTACTAGAACCTGATGCTAGCCTAGGAAAAGATGTTCATCTGAGCAAATGATTTTTAAAGGCACACCTTCAAGGAGGAAAAATTAGAAAAATGCACATCTTGTGGGTAGATATAAATCTACAGTTGAAGGTTAGGTTAGTTTTCAATTCCTTGTGCAAAGACAAAGGGCCTGTTTCCTTTAGGGATTGTAGTTCTGTTCCAGGTAAGTGGAGCTAGGGCTGAATGTTAGTTCCAGCTCATCCTCTTGGGAGGTAGGTTTATGTAGTACACAAATTGCACAACCTTACCCGGTGAGTGAAAAAGGGTTACACAGCTTTAAGGAAAAACAACTATTTGTAAAATTATTAGTTTAATGTTGGTTTCTGCAGATAGACTCATTTCCATTTGGCATGGAGTATGTTATTTTGTTCATTAGTTTATTCTCAGTAGATAACATAATATCTACATAACTGCAGGCACTGAAAATTACTTGTTGAATAGTTGGGTGAATAAATAAATAATATGAAATGTTTATATTATCCTGGGAGTTAAGAACATCAGCTTTCTGGTTGGCTCAATGGGATTCTTCTAGCTCCCAATTCCTATTCTGTTCTCTCTCATTATCCTCAAATAAATATTTAATAATCTTAAACGTCATTATTTTTACTTGCAGTTTATTGGGCTAAAGGGAGTTTGAGATCCATGTAGGAAATCAGAGTTATAAAATGATTATTGGTCTCTGGCTTGCCTAATTACCAACCATTTTTGCTCAGCTATTTGCATCAATGTTTTAATCAGACTTTAAAGGGGTGAAAAGATCACAAAATAGATACTGAAAGGGTAAGTATTGAAAAAAATATTGTAAAAATTTTCACAGAGGCATGATGCTCAAGTGGTCCAGAGACCAGAAGCATTAGCATCATGTAGGAACTTGCTGGAAATGCAAAATTTCAGGCCCCACTCTAGACTTGTTGAATTAGAATCTCTGGCACTCAGCATTCTGTGTTTTAACAAACTCTTCACATGATTTTGATACAGGCTTACATTTGAGAACAACTGAATTAAGAAAAAAAATAGAGAATGCAAGAATAGTATTGGCTCTTAAATGCTATATATACATGAAAAAGGGGAGATATACCCAGGTACAAACATAAAAATTGCCATTATTAATCAGACCTAATGACCTGTTTCTTAGTGTATGAATCAAGGAGACATTAGGAGGCATGGCTGCTTTTCTTAATTTTTCAAAAGTTAGATGTATTACATATATTCTAGTTTCCCTTAATTACATATTATTGATTTTGTCATTCATAAGTTATCTAAACATTTTAATTGTTTATATCTTCATTCTTTTCTACCTTTAGAGATAATAGGCTTCATGAGTTTTGTAAACTACTGTTAAGGCCTTAAACTCAATTTTTTCAGTTACATTTTAGTTTTATGAGATTGGGCTAAAAAGTCTGCATTTACCCTAACTATACCTTTCCTGATAATCTAGATACAGCAATTCCTACAATAGGAAGAGATTGCAGAATGTAGTTTTATGAATATGTGCTGCTGTGGTATTCTAGGAATAACATCGGGCACATTCTCCATTGTGGGCTTAGAAAGACCCCTTAATATAACACAACTATTTTTTTTTCATGGGAAATGAATGGAATATGCAAATAATATTTCCAATTTTCTTAAAGTAAAATAAACTTTTTTGGCACTATTCCCACAAGGATAAATTTCATATATTTTAACAAATCTATAATGATTTAAAAGCCATAATAAGAAATCTCAGTCCTCAAATATGAATATTTATATTCTAAGGTTGCTAGTAAAGAAAAGTGGGCCCTGCCTAGCAAACCAGTCTCAAATAGGGCACTGAAGTGACAAGTGAATCTTATCACAGCCAGTCATTTCTGTCCCAAGTAACCTAGCAAAGTAGTCAAAACCTTCCCGCTTTGAAACAATCTACTTCATTGCATGTGAAGTCCTGATTCTGCCTTGCAAAAAGAAGTGTGGTGATGGTATTTCCAGATTTGCTCTAACATTAATGAAAAAAGAAACATCAGAGGCAGAACACTAAAAGCAAGATGTCTACTAAAAACCTACAATAATTATCATAATTAGTTATGATATTGACATATCCCTGAGATTGGGAAGAAGGAAGAGATGTTTGCTAATACTACATATATTCAACCTTGTATTGGGAGATCCTAGCTAAAGTCTTCCTTTAGAAATAAGAACTAGAACTGTAATTTTAACACTGAGCATAATTGGATAGACAGTCCAAAAGGATTTACAAATTATTGGAAGTTATCAAGTTTTCTAGATATGTCAGTATACAAAATTAATTGTATTTTTATATTCCAGCCACAAACAAGAAAAAGAAATAAAAAATTACAGCATATAAAAACACCAAATGCCAAGGAATAAAGCCAATGAAAGGTGTGCAAGACCTCTAAAATGAAAACTAAAAATTTTACTGAGAAAGATGTATGTGGAACAAGTAAAACTTTCATACACTGCTAATGGAAGTAAAATTGGTACAACCATTTTGAAAAACTCAGTAGTATTTACTGAAGCTGAACATAGACATACCCTATGACCCCCCAAATTCACTCCAATACACGTGCAACAAAAATGAGTTTATATTTGCTTTGAAATTTTTACAAGATTGGTCATAACAGCTTTACTTGAAATAGCCCCAAACTGAAAACCACCTAAATGTGCAGCAACAATAAAATGCATAGATATATTCACATAAAGGAATATCACACAGCAATACAAATCATTCAGCAATGTAACTGAATATCATATATATAATGTTGAACAAAATTAGCAAGAAACAAAAGAAGTAAATAATACATATTTTCACTGATATGAGAGTCTAAACCCCACAAAACGAATCTATGGTTCAAAGTCAAAACAGTAGGTACCTTTGTAGGAATAAGTGGCTGAGAGGCATGAGGGAGATTTCTGAGGTTCTAGAGACATTCCGTATTATACCTCAGTTAATAAAGCTTACTCCTAAAGAGGTAAGACCAAGGTATACAAAAAATTCCAAGTAAAAAAAGCAAGAGTTGTTGTATTAATAGTAAACAAAGTGGAATTCAGGTGGAAAAGACATAATATGAAATGAACAATGGTGATTAATGGTACAAGATGCACTTTTTGTGGATATATTTTAAAATATCTACACATGAATATTCTTAACACAGCAGATATAAGGAAAAACCAAAACACATTATTAGTACAGTATTTTAATTCTCCTTTTCTCCATCCTTGAGTCAAGTAATCAAAATATAAGGACAAGAAAGACTTAAATAATATGAAAGCAACACTTATAATTACTTAATGCTACAAGTTAATATTAACTCAGGTAAAAGTAATAAACTGTCTACCATATGGAAAACACTGTTAATGCAATCACAACTTATAAAAACCTATGACACATATAATGCACATATAATGGGAAATTTAATCTTATTATATAGATATAAAGAAATAATATCAATGTAAGAAGTGAATTAAGCATCTACCACACACACACAAAAAAAGGAAAAGTGCAAAATAAAGGGAAGCAGAGGAGGGAACTAACAGAGTTAAAAGCAGAAGTTAAGTTAAAACCCCCCAAACCCAGTAAAACTTGGGTTCAGGTTTAAAAAAAAACAACACAAAAATAGATTGACTATTAACAGCCTAAAAGAAAGAACCACAGTCTTTGCATATGTTACACTGAACATTGTTAGAAAATTTCCATAATGAAAACTTTTCTTTTTTTTAATGAAATGTTTTCTTTACAGGTAATATGAACATACAAAATAAGTAATTATAAAGGTTAAATGACTTGATGGGAGAATTCTACCAAAACTTTAAAAAGCAGTTAACTCCAATAGTATTTAAATTGTTGGGCATAAAGAAAATCCTTAAAAGAAATATCTGAATGCAGAAAGCTGCTGTAAGGCAAGAGATACCACAAGCAAAATTAAGAAAAAATATTTGGATCTCATGTCATAAAAGGGTGATCTTAATTTGTAAAGAGGCAAAAAAATTAATATGAAAGGGACAAATAGCCCTATAGAAAATGGATAAATTGTATGAATAGATGATTTACAGAAAAAAATATTTAAAGAGTTCTTAAACAGTTGAAAAGGTATTAAATATAACTTAATGTGAGAGAGAAATTGAAACTACATCGACATATCCTTTTTTCCCAACAGACATAAAATTTAAAAAATGATAACCAATAAACATTGGTTTATTGATGTTATTGATAAAAGGAGGGAAATAGGGAGAATTTATAAAGATTAGACAGGCATATACTCTGACTCAGCAGCTCCAATTTTAGGAATTTATCTTATAGGTATACCTGTACACATTTAAAATGAGGAATGTACCAAGGTCGGTCACTGCAGCATTGTTTGACATGACAACTTTGATAGCAAACTAAGTGTCCTTTAATTGGTGAAAGGACTATATAAATTAATAGTACATACATGCAATTAAATATCATACAACTGTAATGATTATGTAATCAAATGGAAAGACAAGATACACAGTAAACTGAAACAAGCAAAGTAAAGTGAAATGCATATACTACTTGTGTATAAAACAGGAAGCAAAAAAGAATGTATGTTTTTTGGTTTGTTTACAAACACAAACTGAAAGGATAAATAAGAAAGTAACTATTTTTCAAAAGGATGGAAACAATATATGGGAAAGGATGGGAGGGAGAATTTAAATTCCATTTCTTTTTGACATATGAACCCTATATTACTATTAAAATTCGGATTATGGATAAGAATTTAAAGTGAAGTTACTTAAATTGATATAGAATATTGAATTGAATTTTATATTGAAGATTTCTGACATAAAAATATCAAAGTAATATTTAAGGAGATTAATTTTGCAACATGATTTGCAAAGTGAATTGTAAGAGTGAGAGATGGATAGCAGAGACACCTGTTAGAATATTTTTGTGATACTTTAAATGTGGAATAATAAATGCCTAAATTAGGATGGTGCCAATAGAAATGCAAAAGAAAGGGTAATGTATGAGATCATATTTAAAATAAAGCAGTAAAATAAGGATTAAATAGATATGATTAAACAAAAATTTACACAGACACAACTAGATTCTACTTAGCCTACATTCCTGAAGAATAAGGATAAACAACTAACAACTCTTAAGACAGCAAACTGAAGAAATGTCACAGTTCTAAATGAATTTCTAAAAGTCAAAATTAATTCCTTATAAGGTATTAAATGTTTATACATTTGTGTTAAGTTAAAATAAAAAATTAAAACAATTTTTGATACTCTATGTAAACATATCTATAGTTCAGTATCAAAGATATACCTAATATTTTTGGTGCTTAAAAATTTACATATTATTATATATGCATTGGAGAAAAATCAGATAAATAAATAAAAGAAGCTAACCATTCATAATCCCACCACCCAACAATTTCTACTACTAACATTTTTTGCATACCTTAAAGACTTATTCCGAGGAATCTTTATACTCACATTTTTTGTATATTTTAGTGGGCTCATGCTTTATCTTGATGCTTTAGTTCCAGCATATTATCATTATTTCTTTTTTTAATCAATGAATATACATGTTTCCAAACTGTGGTCCAGAGGTATGAACCAACTAAGGTCCAATGATATCATATTCTCTGCACCTACAGTATACATTTCCCACTAATTCAACTCTAGCTATAAGAAAACAGAATTTCTGTATAACATTACCAATTTTTACTTAGCATTATTTACCTCTGGTAAAAAACCTTCCTTTAAAATGTCTTTAATAGTACTACACTGAGGGTTGTTGGAGTGGAGGGGGGTGGGAAGGATGGGGTGGCTGGGTGATGGACATTGGGGAGGGTATGTGCTATGGTGAGCGCTGTGAATTGTGTAAGACTGATGAATCACAGACCTGTACCCCTGAAACAAATAATATGTTATATGTTAATTAAAAAAAAAAGTACTACACTCATACCTCTGGTCTTAATTTTTTCGGAGGCCAAAATATTTTTAAAGACATTTATTTCTAATTGATTTTGGAGTCAAATTTGTTTACGATTAAATTTCAGAAACTATATTACAATTACTAAAGTTATGAATTTCACATTGTAAGAATTATGAAAATAAAGCAGTAGATTACTGCAGTGAATTACCGGAAAACTGAAAGGTAC
The DNA here is from genome assembly GCF_003265705.2 of Callorhinus ursinus. Taxonomy (NCBI): domain Eukaryota; kingdom Metazoa; phylum Chordata; class Mammalia; order Carnivora; family Otariidae; genus Callorhinus; species Callorhinus ursinus. Next base: position 57,275,400 of record NW_027397063.1, on the reverse strand, counting down.
CATTCATGTTTACCTGAAGTGGGAGACTTGCAGCGTTCGAGTTCCAGGGGAACTGGACTGTCATTTAGCTCAGTTAAACCTGAAAATGAAATGATCATAAGTGAGATAAATTTTGCTAACACTTTGTAGATAATTCTTATTTATTCCTGAAAATTTAAAAAGGTTTTTCTTCCCCCTGTGAAAACTACTTTTGTAGTCTCATGTTATGACAGTGGTTCTGATAATTTGTTTCAACAAGTGATACTGGAAAAAATAAGGAGCAATAACTAATAGATATGCAAAGAGTAACTGAACATAATGGTAGAAAAATATAAATCTTTTTTATTTTTTCATATGAAATAGCTACTTTATTTTATTTTTTTATGTTATGTTAATCACCATACATTACATCATTAGTTTTTTATGTAGTGTTCCATGATTCATTGTTTGCATATAACACCCAGTGCTACTTTTTTTATTATGTTGATCACCATACGTTACATTATTAATTTTTGATGTAGTGTTCCATGATTCCTCGTTTACATACAACACCGTGCTCCATGCAGAACGTGCCCTCTTTAATACCCATCACCAGGCTAACCCATCCCCCCACACCCCTCCCCTCTAGAACTCTCAGTTTGTTTCTCAGAGTCCCTAGTCTCTCATGATTCGTCTACACCCAGTGCTACTTTAATAAATGACCTAAGTTTCACCTGAAAATAGACCAAAAATAATACAACTTATAATGGGTTTTTAAAAAGACCTAACAAAATCTTCTATTTTCAAGAGAAATGCTTATTGGCTTTTATAAGGAACATTAAGGGTTATACTTAGTTATATAAATTATTATTATACTTAGTTATATAAAGGTAGTGTTATGTAGTACTTATACTTAGTTATATAAAGGTAGTGTTATGTAGTACATATTAAGTGATTTGTTTGGTGGCATCAAATTCTTTCTTATAATAAACACTACATTTTTCTCTTATTTTTAATATTCTATTATGTCAATCTACTGACATATACAAGGATCTACTGACACATACAAGGATAGGCACAATAGGTTAATAAACATTTTGTAATTCTCATTACTGTGGCATTCATAAAACATCCTTAATTATGGTTTTCCTAGTAGGAGATTCTTGTATACTTTTTCTTTGTAAATAAATATTCAGAGTTTCTACTTTAATGTAAATCCCCATACCCAGAAGTACTTTGTCAATTACCAAAGCTATCTTTGTTCATAATCCTTGCCATCACCCCTTTATGTAATTTGTATGAATAAACTTGCTGTGCATTCAAAAAATCATAGATTTTTAGAAAAGGTCCGCTGTGGTACTCTAGCCCAACTCTTACGTTTTACAGATAAGAAACTGTCAGTTCGAAGAGTTTAAACAATTTAAGGTTACAGAACTAAGTGCCAAAGCTTGAATAGAATTCTTTATATATTTAAGAATCTTTTGTTAGAAGTAGGTATTGTGAATATTTTCTTCCCATGAGACATATCTTGTCATTTTCTTAATGAAAATGAAATGTCTTTTGATGATCAGATTAGTTTCCTTGAAGGACAAATTATCATTTTTTTCCTTTTGTGATTTTTTAAATTCTTATGTGAGTAATCTTTGCCTACTCCATGGTCATGAAGATATTATTGTTTTCTTCAAGAAACTTTTTAATATTCAGCTTTCTTTTTTAGGACTATATATCATCTTAATTTTGATTGTGGTGTGAAGAGATTAAGGTCCATTTTTCCCTATATATTTGTCCAGTTTTTCTATCATTATTTGTTAAAAAGATTTTCCTTTCTTCATTAATTTTTATTAGTGACTTAGTAAAAAATAAATTGGCTACATAAGTGTAGGTTTATTTCTGGACTTTCTATTCTGTAGTACCCCACTAATTAACGTAGGTTTATAGTACATCTTGAAGGAGTAAAATCTTCCAACTTCGTTCTTTTTCCAAGAGATTTTTTATTTTGGATTCTTTGCATTCCTAAATAAAGTTTAGAATCAGTTTGTCAATTTCTATAAAAGGATATGCCAACATTTTATTGGACTGTAGTAAGTCCATAGATAATTTTGGCAGAGTAAACATTTAAAAAATAGTCTCCCAACCCATAAACATGGTGTTCTCCTCCATTTAAATGATCTTTTAAAATTTTCTTTCTGCACTAGTTTGTAGATTTCAGTATAGAGGTTTCAATCATGGCATTTTTCAAGTCTTCTATTTCCTTTTCGGTCTTCTACCTAGTCCTTGTATCCTTATTCAAAGTGCAGTATTGAAATTTCTAATTGTCTGTCTCCCTTTGATTCTGTCAAGTATTGCTTCATGTGCATCTTAGTTCTGTTGTTAGATGCTTAGATGTATATAGTTGTTAAATCTTCTTGATGGGTTGACCATTTTTTCATTTTAGATGTCTCTATTTCTAGTAACTTTTTTTTGCTTTAAAATCTATTTTGTCTGATATTAACTACAGCCTTTTTATGTTTGCTGTTTGCATGATCTTTTTCTGTCATTTTACTTTCAACCTATTTGTATCTTTATGCCTTCAGACAGTATAGAGTTAAATCTTGATTTTTAAAAAAATTCAGTCCAACAATCTTTATCTTCTGATTGGATTGTTAAACCTATCCATACTTAATGTTATTATTGATATAGTTGGATTACATCTGTCATCTCACTTTAGGCTTTCTGTATGTCTCATGTCTTTTTTATTCCTCTAATCTTCCTTTACTGCTTTGTTTGACAGTAAGTAAATATCTTCTGGTGCAATTTATTCTTTCTTTAATAATTCTGTCATCATAATTTTTTAAAGATTTTATTTATTTGACAGAGAGACAGTGAGAGAGAGAACACAAGCAGGGGGAGTTGGAGAGGGAGAAGCAGGCTTTCTGCTGAGCAGGGAGCCCAATGTGGGGTTCAATTCCAGGACCCTGAGATCATGACCTGAGCTGAAGGCAGATGCTTAACGACTGAGCCACCCAGGTGCCCCTCATCATATTTTTGGAGTTCTTTGTAATTGCTCTAAGACAACATATACATCTTAATTTATCAGAATCTACTTCAGGTGTATATTAATGCCAGGGGGATATAGAAATGTTACTCATATAGCTCTATATCCTCTTTTCCCCTTTATATGCTATTATATTGGCATACATATTACATCCATATGTGTTAGAAATCCAACGACATATTATAATTACTTTATATAACTTTGTTTTTTTTTATAAACCTGAGAAGGAAGAGAGCAAAACAATGTATTTGTAAAGTTTGTGTATTAACTTTCTAATTTACCATTTCTAGCTCTCTTCATTTGTTGTGGTCAATCCACCTGGTTTCATCTGCTTATTCAAATACAGCTTGGCTCCCACCTACCTCCTCGGTGCTGTTACGGAAAATATATTACATTTCTATATGTTATAGGCCCAACAATAAATTTTATACATATTGTTTTATAAATGGCTTATTAAATCGGTTAGATGAAAAATGTGCACTTACACTATTTTATAATTAGATAATTACCTTAATAATGTTCTTTTTTTCCTTTGTGTGAATTCAAGTTATCATCTGGTGTTTACTTTCTTCAGCCTGAGAAAACTTTACTTAGTATTTCTTGTAAAGTGTCTGTGCTAGCAACAAAATTCTCTCATTTTTTGTTTATCTGGGAATGTCTTTATTTCATCTACATTTTTGAAAGATCATTTTGCTGGATATAAGATTCTGGGGTTTAGTTTTCTCCTTTGAGCACTTTGAATATGTTGTCCTACTGCTTCCAACCTAAACTGTTTCTGACGAACTATTACTCCTACTGGAGCTCCCTTGTAGTGACAAGTCATTTTTCTCTCAGTTCTTTCAAGATTTTCTCATTACCTTTCTAAATTTATACTATGATGTGTCTGGGTGCAGATATCTTTGCATTTATCCTATTTGGAGTTCACTGAGCTTTTGGACATATACATTAATGGTTTTCCTCAAATTTTGGAAGTTTTCTGCCATTATCTTTTTGAATATTTTTCTGCTTCTCTCTCTTCTCTCCTTCTACTACTCTTATTATGGACATGTTGGTATACTTAAGCTACCCTAATTTTTTTTTTCTCTTCTTCAGAATGCATAGTCTCTATCAGCCTACCTTCAAGTTTGCTGATTCTGTTTCTACCAGTTCAGATAGACTGTTGAGTCCCTCTAGTGAATTTTTCTTTTCACTTATTGTACTTGGTTCTTGTTTTCCCTCAACCCCATTCACTCATTTCACCCATCTTCCACTCTCTGCCTGTGGAAACCACTAATCTGTTCTCTGTATTTATGTGCTCATTTTTGTTGTTCTTTGTTCTTTTTTAGATTCCACATATAAAGTGATATCATATGGTATTTGTCTTTGTCTTATTTCACTTAGCATAATGTTCTCAAGGTCCATCCACGTTGTTGCAAATGGCAAGATTTCCTTCTTTTTTATGGCTGAATAATAATCCATTGTGTGTGTGTGTGTGTGTGTGTGTGTAACTCAACTGTATTTTCTTTACTCAGTCATCCATTGATGGACACTTAGGTTGTTTTCACATCTTGGTTATTATAAATAATGCTGCATGGGAGTGGCATATATCTTTTTTGAGTTAATTTTTTATTTCTTTGCATAGACATCTAGAAGTGAAATTGCTGGATCATATGGTAGTTCTATTTTTAATTTTTGAGGAACCTCCATACTGTTTTTCAAAGTGGCTGTACCAATTTACATTCCTACCATCAGTGCACAAGGGTTTCCTTATCTCTACATCCTTGCCAACACTTGTTATTTCTTGTCTTTTTAGTGATAGCCATTCTAGCAAGTGTCAGGTGATATATCATTGTGGTTTTGATTTGCATTTCTCTGATGATTAGTGATGCTGAGCACCTTTTCATGTACCTGTAGGCGATCTGCATGTCTTTTTTGAAAAATGTCTGTTCAGATCCTCTGCTCATTTTTTAATTGGAATTTTCTTTTCTTGCTATTGAGTTGTATAAGTTCTTTATATATTTTAGATATTAACCCCTTATCAGATATATGATTTTTAAATATTTTCTTCCATTTCATGGATTACCTTTTCATTTTGTTGATGGTTTCCTTTGCTCTGCAGAAGCTTTTTAGTTTGATATCATCCTATTTATTTTTGCTTTTGTTGCCTTTGTTTTTGGTGTCAAATCCAAAAAATTATTGCCAACACCTAGTCAGGAATATACTGCCTATATTTTTCTTCTAGTATTTTTATGGTTTTGTATCTTATGTTCCAATCTTTAATCCATTTTGAATTAATTCTTGTATATGGTGTAAGATAGTTCTGTTTGCTTCTTTTTCTAACTTCAGTCTCTTTGTTAATATTCCCTATTTGATGAGACATTGCCATCATAGTTTCCCTTCTTTAAGCATGGTGTCTTTTGGCTCTTTAAAAATTTTTCATGGCTGCTATGAGATCTTTGTTAAATCCAACATCTGGGCCCTCTCAGAGGCAATTTCTCTTGCCTTGTTTTTCCTGTGAATGGATCACACTTTCCTGTTTTATTGCATATCTTACAATATTTTGTTGATAACTAGGCATGTTAGGTAACATAGTACAGCAATTCTGGATATTGATTACTGATGCCCCTCTCCCCTTTCTGGTTTTTGTTGTTGTTTGCTTGTTTAGTGACTGGGCTAGACTATTTTAGTGAAGTTTATTTCCCTTACATTGTGAAGACTTTGATGTTGCTTATCAGAGGGTGTAACCACCAGTGTGCATAGAGTCACCCTGGGATGGCAGTAGTTTTAGCAGGGGTCTCTTTCCCTGATCTTTCTGTTGATATCAAATCCAGCTACCAGGTATCACAGTCACAGCCAGGTGAATGTTTTATTGTTTTTGACAATGCCCCAGGATATGTATTACTCAACATTCTAATCCAATTTAGGCAGAGGTCATATTTGAAGCCAGTCTTTGAGATTTGTTCAAATCCCAGTAGGGGTCTTAGTTGTCTCTTCTTGGTTCTCTCTGGTGAACAGCTCACCTATAGTCTAGCTGGTTGCTCTTAATTAAGAGGAGCTACCAGCCTCTTATTTGATTTCCACCAAATACTTCATTGGTTTTGAGGGCATCCTTGGGCTTGAACTTCCCCAAATTTTGTTTCAATAAAGCTTGTACCTTTGGGGAGAGCTTCAGAGTTCCCTATTTTATAGACTGCCTCTTCCTCTGGGCAAAACTTCTGAGCCACTAGTCTGAACTCTGGGCAGGTGTGGTAACCTCTGGCTTTCCAGCTTTACTTTTCTGGCATGAAATATTTATCCTATGAGCAAGCTGAGTGGGAGCAGTCAGGGCCTCAGCATTTTGGCTTGCTATACTTGGGGTAGATATTTTGTGCTATGAGTCAGGCATTGGCAGGGGAGGGGAGCCTTTGACCTCTTGGCCAGACTCACCAGGAATTTGTCCTTTTCAACTTGGAGAAGGAGGGGATGAGAAATGCTGGCAACCCGAAGGCAGGAGAGGTATGGACAAGTTGTGACTCAGTGTCAAAGAATCACTTTTTACCAAGTGTCAGGTTTTCTTGAATAAATGTTTCTTTCTTTTCTATATCCCCTTAGGACAATTTCCAGAGGTTTTAAGTGATTGTTTTGTTAAAACATAGTTTTCCCCAGTTATACTTTTTCTCTGGAGAATGTGTCCATGATGCTCCTCAGGATGCCATTTGGAAGTCTATCGTGTACCTGGTATTTTAAAAATAAATACATTTCTTGTTTTCCTTTTATTATATAGAAAGATAATTGACTTTGTATATTGTGTACTCTTCAACGTTGCTAAGTTCACATACTGTTTTTATAGCTTTTTTTTTAGATTCCTTTGGGTTTGCTCAATACACTATAATATCATTGGCAAATAAAATTAATTTCAATATTTTCTTTCTAAACCTTAGGCATATTATTTTTTATCCTGCTTTTGCCCTTACTAGGTCATCAAATACAATGTTGAAGAAAGGGGATGAGAGTGGACATCATTGCCTTGTTACTAATTTTAGTGGAAAAATATCCAATATTCCACAATTAAGAATGATGTTATTTGTAGGTTTTTCACTGATGGGCTTTATTCATTTGAGGAAATATTCTATTCCTTGTTTAATGGTGATTATTCTAAAGTGTCAATTCACGAGAAGTTTTTTTGCATGTATTGAGGTGATTATATAAATTTATCCTTTATTATGTTAATTAGGTGTTCTCCATCGATTAGTTTTCAAATATTAAACTTAGATTCCTGGGATAAATCTACCTTGGCAATGATATTTTATCTTTCTTATATATGTTTGTCTTCCATTTGCTAATATTTTATGATTTTTGCGTCTATGTTTATAAGCGAGACTAGCCTATACTCTTCCTTAAGTTTGTCAAGTTTTAGTTTTTAGCACTGTGCTGGCCTCTGATAAGCAGTTGGGAAGATTTCCTTTCTTTCTTTTTTCTATTCCCTGAATAGAAGATTTGCATAAGATTAGTGTTATTTCCTCCTTAACTGTTTGATAGAATTAATCAGTGAAGTTATTTGAAGCCAGCAGTTTTCTTTGTTGTGAGTAATTTTTTTTTTAAGATTTTATTTATTTATCTGAGAGAGAGACAGAGCTAGAACACAAGTGGGGAGGAGAGGGAGAAGCAGGTTCCCTGTTGAGCAGGGAGCCCGACGTGGGTCTCCATCCCAGGACCCCAGGATCATGACCTGAGCCAAAGGCAGATGATTAACCTACTGAGCCACCCTGGTGCCCATGGGTATTTAATCTTGAATACATTTTTTTTTTTAAAGATTGGAGGCTATTTGTATTTTCCAATGTGTTTGGCATCAGTTTTTATAATTTGTTTCTTTCAAGAAATCTCTTAATTTCATCTATGCTGTCAATTTACAGGCATATAGTTGTTGATAGCTTTATTATTTTTAATGTCTGTAGAAAATCCATAGTAATGCCCTTTTTTTCATATCATATTGGTTATTTACTTTTTTCCTCCTTGATGAGTCTTACTAAGGTTTTACAGGTCTTAATAATTTTTTTGAAGAACTATCCTGTGGTTTTGTTGATCTCCTCTACTGTTTGCCCTCTATTTCATTCACTTCTGTCTTTATTTCCTTCCTTCTGTTTACTTTGTGTTACACTGTTCTTTTTTAGTGTCTTAACAAAGTTTAGATTATTGATTTGATATCATTTCTTCTCTCATATAAGCACTTATATTCTAAATTTTCCCTTAAATACTATTTAAGCAACATCTCACAAATTTTGGTATTTTGTGTTTATACTTTCAGTTCAAAAATATTTAAAAATTGGGGCACCTGAGTTGCTCAGTAGGTTAAGCGTCTGCCTTCGGCTCAAGTCATGATCCCAGGGTCCTGAGATTGAGCCCAGCGTCAGTCTCCCTGCTTGGTGGGGAGTCTGCTTCTCCCTTCCCCCTGCTCGTGCTCTCTCTCTCACTCACTCTCTCTCTCCCAAACAATGAATCATGGAACACTACATCAAAAACTAATGATGTAATATATGGTGATTAACATAACAATAAAAAATTTAAAAAAAAGTTTTGCTGTGATTTGCTTTTTAAGCCATGAGAGTCTAAATTTGGGGACTTTAAGACATATTTCTGTTAATGATTTCTAACAACTTTTTTTTTATGACCAGAGAACATACTGTGCTTGATTTCAGTCCTTTAGAATCCATTATACATGTGAATATTCCATGTCTACTTGAAAAAAATGTATATTTTCCTTTGTACGGTATAAGGATCTATTGATTTCAGCTAGGTCAATTTGGTAAAGAGAGTTTCTTAAGAGTTTTATACACTTAACAATTTTTTTTTATTTGTTCAGTTACTGAGGAGAAATGATAAATCCCAGCTATGATTGTCAATTTGTCTATTTCTTTCCTTCATTTCCTTTTTTGCTTTCTATATTTTGAATATCTCTTATTAGGTCTGTACCTGTATAAGATTTTTATACCTTTCTGATAAAGTGATTCTTTTATAATTTACAACTGCCTCTCTATATCCTTGTCTTAAAGTTTCATATAATATAGCCACATCAGCTTTCTTGAGGTTAGTATTTTGATAAAATTATTGTTCTCTTCTTTTACTTTCAATCTATTTGTATGTTTTTATAATTAAAGTGCAGCTCTTATAAACAACATATAGTAGGTCTTTTTTTTTTCATCTTGTCTCACAATTTCTGCCCTTTTTTGGGGGGGTTGCTCCATTTACATTGGTGTTTGCTCCATTTACATTTAATATAATATAATCATTGCTAGAGTTAGGTTTACGTCCATCATTTTTTTTTCAGTTTGCCCTCCTGTTCTTTTTTTCACTATTTCTCTTTTCTGACCTTTGAGAAAAAGAAATATTTTTTAGTATTCAATTTTATCTCCTCTTTGGCTACTTAACTACACCTCTGTTTTTTGTTTTGTTTTGTTTTGTTTTTTTAGTGGTTCTTCTAGGGATTATAATATGCATCTATAATTCATCACAATCTACTTTTATTTATTATTGCACCATTTCTCTTATGAAAGAAACTTAAAACATTATAACATTATGTCTTTCCCATCCTTTGTTACTATTTTCATATATTTTTCTTCTACCTGTTATCAACCCCATAATACAGTTTTTAATTGAAAAATTAAATGAACTCTTAGGGATTTTATGAAAAGACAAAATAATCTTTTATATTTACCCACATATTTATTCTTTCCAATGCTTTTCATTCTTACCATATATCTAAATCTCCATCTGGTATTATTTCCATCAGCTTAGAAAACCTCCTTTACCATATTTTGTAGTACAGGTCTGTCGATGACAAATGTATTTACCTTAATTTTAAAATATTTCTGCTAAATGTGGAATTCTGGTTTTTTCCTATTCTTTGCAGTCAATCCATCTATAGAAGGGCCACTTTTTTTCTGCATCTGTGCCCAGTCACTTGTCCCAGGTATGGAAGCAGCCACAGCTTTCTGCTCATCTATGAGTGGTTCTTTTCACTCTGGAATTCACTCAGTCAAGGTTTCTCTGAATCCAACACTTTTTAATATCCCCACAGAAAAGTATGATTTTAATTTTATCATTATATTTATCACAGGGTTTTATTATTGTTGTCATCATTGTTGTTACCATGGGAATGAACTTTCATGTGTTTCAACATCCTATCTGGAAATGGGAAATCCCTCCCTCACTTTTATTTTATATCTTGGAAATACTGTGAAAACTGGATTGAAGACATGGAAGACCAAAAGAATGGAAACTAGTGAAACTGATTAATCCATTACTGATACTAGTAGGTATCCAATGAAGTGCTCAGAGTACATGCCAAATAATTGTGATTTTACCAAGATTATAGTGAGATTTCCCAAAGATAAGGTGGAGAAAGTTATGTCTGATATATAGAGTAAAGCAAATTGACTAAACTTGGAAGATTTGTACAGGATTCATTAGAAAATATATAATAAATCCTGGTTGAGAACAGATACAGAAATTTTATGGTAAATAACTGAATATCAGAAGACAAAACCCCTTTGGTTATAGTGAATTATATCAACTTTTATTTAAAATTTCTAAGAGTATACAGTTGACCCTTATGTAACAAGGTTTAAACTATATGGGTCCACTTTTACATGAATGTTTTTCATGTACAGTATACTGCTATAAGTGTATTTTCTCTTCCTCATTTGCTTAGTAACATTTTCTTTAGTGGACTTTATTGTAAGAATATAGTATATAATACATATAACATGCAAGATACGGTTGGAAAGACCTTTAGTCAATAGTAAGGTATTAGGAGTTAAGTTTCTGGGGAGTCAAAAGTTAAACACAGATTTTTGACTGCACTTGCACCAACCTCTAACCTCACACTGTTTAAAGGTCAACTGTATACCTATAATGTATCTTAGTGTATAATATAGTTAAGATAGTATTTGAAGTAGCAACTTGTGAATGTTATATAAAATATCAGTATTTTTTAGGAGATTAATACCCAGTACACAAGTATCTCCATACATATAACTAGTGTACACTTTGGGGAGATTTTCTTACCCAATTATGATTCACCATAGAAATGCTCTGGTCTGAAGATTTTCCAATTTGATTGACATTTTGGTGAGATAATTTTTTGTTGTGGGGTAGTATAGGATGTTTACTGGCATTCTACTTACTAGATGCTAGTAGAGTACCCCTCCCCTAATTGTGAAGGCCATAAATATCTCCAGACATTGACAAATTTCCTGTCAGGGACAAAATCATTCCTGGTTGAGAACCACTGCTGTTAAATTATATTAGCTTGTTTTACTTGTTTGACTCATACTCAGGTTACTAACTAAACTCTAGAGAACCCAGACATTTTACTAATAGCTCCCCTACTTTTTTTTTCTTTGTTCATTTTGTTTAAAAGATGAAACCTTATATTTTATCTACTACAATTCAGTGTAGTTGCTTTCCAGCACAAATTTTTGGGGTAAAAATTTTACACTGTAAAATGATTTCAAAAAGAAAGGAAACTTACTAAAATATAGACCTGGAAATCAGAGATATAAAAACCACTTGTTTAACCAAATCATACATTCTTCAGTTTATCCCCCTCATTCTATAGTCTCTCCTTTTCTTTTATGTACCAATTACAATAAAGAAAGCCTCCGATTAACCAATCTTTGTACATATGTTCTGATTCCCATCCCCTCTCCCCTTCTTAAGGATTTTGCTCCTTTTGTTATTCCTTCTCTCTATCATCAATCACTCTTTCTCTAGGTATCATTCCATATTCACCTTAACTTTAAAATATGCTCTTTATCTAAAATGAAAGCACAAAAAGTTCCTCCTCTTAACCCTTTATTCCAGTCCAGGTACTGACTTATTTTTCTGCACTCCTTTATAAGACATCTTAAAAGAGTTATCTACTTGCTCTGTTTCCTCACTTGCCATTCTTCTTTTTCATATAGTTTTGGTTTCTATCCTAATACTTTTCCCTAACTACTTTTTAAAGAGTCACAAAGCAAGACCCACTAGTCATTTTTCTAAGCTTATCCTGTTTTTCCTATCTGCAGCATTTAACATGGCTAACCATTTCCTGAAACACTCCCCTTTATTTTGGCTATCATTCCATATTCACCTTAACTTTAAAATATGCTCCCAGTCTCCCCATTTTTTTCTCTTCTCTGTGGCAAGTCCTCTGAGCCAGCTGCTCCTCTTCCTTTGAAGTTTAAATGTTGAAATTCCTGATGTCTCTGTCCATAATCCTCCCTTTCCCTCCCTCTGTTCCTCTTCTCTCCCCTGCCTGTGTAATTTCATTTATTCCTATGTCATTATACACTATCTGTATGCTAAAGACTCAAATTACAGCACTGATATTCATATTTGTTTACTTGTCCACTTGATGTCTTCATTTGGATAAGTGACAGACACACCAAAATTTAACATATCTAAATCTGAAGTTTTATTCCTTATTACCGTGCTCAATCCCAACCCTAACTTCATCTTTGTATCATGGCACAATCAGTGTCAATCAGTTCAAGCCCGAATCTGGGAAGAATCTTTGATTCCACTCTCCGATCTGCCACATTGAATTATAATTAGTAGCTCTGTAAGTACTAATGATTCTTGGCCCTGTCCTTTTTCTCTACAATAACACTGCGAAAACCCTAGTTAAAGCCACCTTCTTTTCTTGCCTGGAGTATAACACTGGCCTCCTAACTGGTATGCTAGCTTTTCTTTTTTTCTTTTTTTCTTTTGGCCCTGTAATATATTCTTCATGCAGCAGTGTGGATGATATTTTTAAGACATAAGGCATATCATTCCCCTGCTTGAAATAAAATGGAATTTCTCGTAATTGACTCAGAAACATGTATAATCTTGTCCCTGCTCATATAGATATCAAAATCTTAACTCATTTTCCTTTCTCAATAGTTTTCTACTACATTCCTAGCCTCCTTGGCCTTCTTTCTATTTCTAGAAGATAGGTCCTTTACCACCTCAGAACCTTCTTATAGGCTGTTCACTCTGCCTGGAATACACTGCTCCCTGCTGATTATGTGGCTAATTCTTTTTTGAAAAAAGCTTTATTGAGGTTTAATTTACATATTTATAAAGTATATTATTTGATACATTTGATAAATTTTGATATATGTATATACCTGTAAAACTATCTCCATGATCAAGATAATAAATATATCCCTCATGCCCAAGAGTTTGTGTCTTTTTGTAACCTTCCTTCCAGCCCTTCCCATAAGTGCCCCTTCCCATCCCTAGGCATTGATCTGCTTTCTGTCACTACACATTAGTTTTCATTTCCTAGAATTTTATATAAATGGAATCATACAATATGCACCCTGTCTTGCCTGTTTTCTTTTACTCAGTGTAATTATTTTGAGGTTCATCCATGGTACAATACTCCTCATAATGCACTCGTATGGAAAGAAAAAGAGGGAGGCATACCATAAGAGACTATAAAGAACAAACTGAGGGTTGCTGTAGGGGATGTGGGGGGGGGATTGGGTAATTGGGTGACGGGCATTAAGGAGGGCACTTGTGATGAGCAGTGGGTGTTATGTAAGTGATGATCACTAAATTCTACTTCTGAAACTAATATTACACTATACACTAACTAAAATTTAAAAAAAAAACTTGAAAGATTTAAAAAGAGGAAAAAATAATGCATTCCTTTTTATAGCTTAGTAAACAGCTGAATGGATATAACAGAATTTGTTTATCCACTTACCTAATGTGGAGATTTTAGTTATTTTGACTACTGCAAATGTTTCAGTGTTTGATTGCTATGAACGTCTTTGTATTGGTACAAGCTTTCTTGGGGTGAATAACTAAATATAAAATGATGACATCACATTATAAGTGTATGTTTAAATCTTTAAGAACCTGCCAACTGGTCTTCCATTGTACATTCTTACCAGTAGGGTGGGAGAGTTCTATTTCTTCCACATTCTTGCCAATACTTGGTATGATCAATCTTTTTAAATTTTAGCCACTCTAACAGATGTATAATGATATCTCATTGAAATTTTAATTTGACTTTCCTAATGATGAATGTTGAGTATCTTTTCATATGCTTATTTTTTTATTGTTTACTTCTTTAATTTGTCGATTGAATTATAAAAAAGGACCATCATTATATTTCTGGAATATTCTCTATTCAATCATTTTTGATATTTAGCTAGATTTGATTTCCTAAATGTTTCCCTTTGTTTTTCAAGTTTTTATTTAAATTCCAGCTAGTTAACATACAGTATGATATTAGTTTCACGTGTAGAATTTAGTGATTCATCACTTACATACAACATTCAGCGCTCATCACAAGTGCTCTCCTTGACCCATCACCCATTTAACCCATCCTCCCTCCCAACCCCCCCCAGTAACTCTCAGTTTGTTCTCTAAAGAGTCTGTTTTATGGTTTGCCTCTCTCTCTCTCTCTATTTTTTTAAATCCCCTATGTTCATCTGTTTCGTTTCTTAAATTTGACATATGAGTGAAATCATATGGCATTTGTTTTTCTCTGACTTATTTCTCCCTTAGCATAGTACACTCTAGCTCCAACCACATCATTGCAAATGGTAAGATTTCATTCTTTTTGATGGCTGAGTAATATTCCATTGTGTATATATACCACATTTTCTTTATTCATCAGTTGAGGGACATTTGGGTTCTTTCCATAATTTGGCTATTGTTGATGCTATAAACATCAGGGCACATGTATCCCTTTGAATCAGTATTTTTGTATTCTTTGGGTAAATCTCTAGTAATGCAATTGCTGGATCAGAGGATAGTTCTATTTTTAACTTTTTGAGGAACCTCCATACTGTTTTCCACAGTGGCTGCATCAGTTTGTATTCCCACAAGCACTGTAAGAGGCTTCCCCTTTCTCTATATCCTCACCAACACCTGTTTCCTGTGTTGTTAATTTTAGCCATTTTGACAGGTGTGAGGTGATATCTCTTTAGAGTTTAGTTTTGACTGGTAGTTCCTTGATGATGAGTGATGTTGAATATCTTTTCATGTGTCTGTTAGCCATCTGGATGTCTTCTTTGGAAAAATGTCTATTCATGTCTTCTGCCCATTTTTAATCTAGATTATTTGTTTTTTGGGGTGTTGAATTTTATAAGTTCTTTATAGATTTTGGATACTAACCCTTTATCAGAAATGTCATTTGCAAATATCTTCTCCCATTCTGAAGGTTGCCTTTTAGTTTTATTTCCTTCGCTGTTCGTATGCTCATTTATTATCAGTATATCTTCTTTTGTGAACTACTTATTCAAATTTTTACCCATATTTTTATTGGGGTGTTTGCTTTATTACTGAGCTTTTAGGACTTTAATAATATATTCTATTCTATATAGAAATCCCTTATAGGATATATGCTTTGCAAGTATTTTATCCTAGTTTGTGGCTTAACTTTTCATTCTCATAACAGTGTCATTTGAAGAGTAGAAATTTTTACTTTTAAAGAAGTCCAATGTAGTCATATGTTCTTGTATGAATTATGTTATTGGTATGTTATTTAAAAAACTTTTGTGTAACAGTGTCACAAAAATCTTTTTTTCTAAATTTATAATTTTTGGTTTTATATTAAGGCTCATTATTTATAAGTTAATTTAAAAAATTTTACCACAGAGTATGGATCAAAGTTAATTTTTTTTACACAGGATATCCAATTGTTTAAATACCATTTGTAGGAAAGACTATCCTTTCTCTACATAATTGCCTTTGCACCTTTGTCAAAAATCAGCTGTTCATATATGTGTGCGTATATTTCTGAAGTTTCTATTGTTTCATTGATCTATTGTGTTTGGACCAACATTATTCAGTAACACCAATTTTTTTTTTTTTTTTTTTTTTTTTTTTTTAGTCTTGAAACTGGGTAGTATTGGTTTTCCAACATTGTTCTTTTTTCAAAAGCTGCTTTGGGTCTAAATCTTTTGCATTTCTGTATGGACTTTAGAATCAGTTTGTCAATTTCTATTAAAAATCTCCCTGGGCTCCTGGTTGGCTCAGTTGGTTGGACATCGGCCTTCAGCTCAGGTCATGATCCCAGGGTCCTGGGATCAAGTCCCGCATTGGGCTCCTTGCTCGGTGGGGAGCCTGCTTCTCCCTCTGCCTCTCACTCCCCCTGCTTGTACTCTCTCCCTCTCTGTAAAATAAATGGATAAAATCTTTTTTAAAAAGGCTCCTCAATTTTTATTGGAATTGTATTGAATTACAGATCAATTTGGAGAGAAGTAACATCTTAATATCGAGTCTTCTGAAACATGAACATGGTGTAATTCTTCATTTTGGGGGGTATTCTTTAACTTCTCTCAGCAATGTTTTCTGGTTTTCAGTGTATAGGTCTTTCATATTTGTTGTCTTATTATGGCTAAGTGTTTCCTATTTTCGATGCCATTATAAATGATATTTTCAAATTTCAATTTCAGGTTGTTTGTTGTGGGTAAATAGAAATAAAATTGATTTTCATACATTGACCATATATCCTGCACCTCATTAAACTCATTTATTAGTTCTAGTAGCTTTCTGTAGATTTCTTTAAATTTTCTTTATAGATGATAATTTCATCTATGAAAAAAGATGATTTAACTTCTTTTCCAACCTAGATAACTTTTTTTCTTGCCTGAGTACACTGGCTAGAATCTCCAGTACAATGTTAACTAGAAGTGGATGTTAATTAGAAGTTTTTTCTAGTCTGGCTGTGGGGAATAGGCACTATTTCCTTTGAGTGCTGGGCACTGTTTCCTTTAATTCCTTCAGATGGCTCTTTCCCTGCTTAGTTCATCATAAGTATGTGTTGATCAGTACTTTGTTGAGGAAATTCTGTAGATCTCTGGGATCCTCTTTGTAAACTATAGCTGCTTTCATTTTCCTGGTTTCTCATCTCCATCTCATCAACTCTGGGAGTCAACAGGTTTCCTCCTGGGTTTCCCCTCCTCCTTTGCTGCAGTCTAGAAACTCTCAAGGCAGTAAACGTGTGGTTTTAGGGTTCACTTCTTTTGTTTCCCATTTGTCAGAGATTACTGTATTTCATTGCCTGATGTTCTGTGTCTTAAAAAAAACCATAGTTTCATTTATTATATCTGTTTTGTTGTTTGTTTATTTCAGGCTAGATGTTAATCTGGCCTGTTTCTCTATTGAGGTCTGAAGTGTAAGTCCAAAGCATTGTCTGTTTTCTTCTTATCATAAAGCTTCACTTAAATGTTTCCTCCTCAAATAGGCCCTTCTGTCATAACACTCTCAAAACAAGGTTCACATTTCCCGCTTATCTCATTTTTCTCCTTGATAGCATTGCTATCTTTTTTCAACTGTAACAGTACATCTATGGATTCTTTATATGTTTTCTATTATAAATTGAGGAAAGAGATCATAATTATTTTACTCATCACTGTATATCTAGTGCCTGGAAAAATGTTAGACACAGAAGATGCTTAATATTTTTTTGAATGAATGAATTTTTCCCATTTATTATTTACCATAATTTTTGCTCATTTTTGTTCCTTGAGGCATTCCTTCTTTTCTTATTCTTTTACTCCTCCATTTTTTGATGTTCTCCAATTCATTTTTTATATTTATTTGCCTCTCTTTGCTAGTTCTTATTCTTATCATCCCCTCTTCTGAATTTTTCTTTATGCTTCTATTTGTGTTCCCAGTATCTGTTACCATTCCCTACACTCTGAAAAAACCCACGCAGTGAAAGCAGGAAAATATCTATAGATAGACTTGAGGCTTTCTAAGGGATCTCCCATTACATAACTAGAAACTGATGCACAAGCAAGTCTGTCTGACATGTTCTACATTAAGCCCACTTTTCAAAACTCCTTTTTGTTCAAACAGGATACTACTATTCTCTAACTAGCAAAATTTCTGTCATTTTCACAAGTAGAATAAACATTAGACTATGAGGCAGCTGACTGGGTGTTAGTCATACCATAGACTGGTTGTGATTCTGGAAAACTTATCTAACCTCTCTGTGTCTTGGTTTTTGTCTTTTATTATAATAATAATGTCTACTATTTATAGAAATGCTTTTATAAACATTAACCAAGAAAAATTCCATAAGTCTCTAAGGGATGTAGGGATTATGATTTTTTACTTTATATATGAGAAAAAAGAAACTCAGAGAAGTTAAGTGACTTGCCAAAGATTTCAGACATAATGAGTAGTTAATAAGTAGAACTTGCCTATTGCTCTTTCCAAATCATTTCACTGGTTCCACAAATCATAATCTGTCAAATACAGAGGTTTCCTTTGAGCTATAGGGTCTTATTATTCTATGATGTGAAAGATTTGCAGATGGAATAAAGTTTTAGGGGAGGGAGTTCCTTGGAACCTAAACTACAATAAAAAATGATCAGTGAAAGAGCCCAGGAAAAGATCACAATTGAGGTGTTTCTCCAGAAATGAAAAGTATAAAATTCAAAATAGAATGTGATATCATTTTGAGAGCAAAATTGATACAATAAAATATAAAAGCTGGATTTCAGAGAGCACCTGTCTAGTCTCAATTGTGAGAAATAATTTTAAATTGTTTCATTTTTGAATATATTATTTTATTGATTGTGGATAAAAACTGGAAAAAAAAGTGGTTCCTGATTATAGTATAATGCAATTGGTTTCCAATGATCCTGAAACTTTCAGATATTTAGAGACGCTCAATAATACAGTGGAAAGCATATGAAGCCTGTTTTGTATCAAATATGTGTAAGTATAATTCCCACTAATTGTAACTTTGGGAAATTAATATCTTTTGACTTCATTTTTTTCATCTGTAGAGGAAACTACAGTTATCTATTTGCCTTAAAGGGTTACAATGACCATTAAATAATATAACACTGAGTCAAATTGCTGAGCACAATCCCAGAATAGAAAAGACACTTAAAGGAAGTGGGTTAAGTTCCCCCAAATAGAGAATGCAAATATGCTTTCCTGAAAATTAGAAAACAATTCATGAAAAGGCCAAATAGTCTCTATTATAATAAAATGGAACTATAAAGATGTAATCAGGTTATATGATTAAATAAATTAAAAGCAAATTTTCATAAAATTTATTTTTAAAACATATTCCAATTAATCAGTCCTTATCAAAATATAGCATATTGATTATCAAGAGAAGACTTTAAAGAAATTTGATTTTGAATCTCATGGCTTGTCTGAACTCCTAGGGAGCTCACTGGTGGACACATAGAGGATCTTTTAATAGTCTTCTAAGGACTTGATTTTACTTCTGTCTTGACACTTCAGATCTTTGTTTAGAAGAAACTATGATTTGTTTTGCAGAATCCCAGTGAACCCTGGAACTACAGAAGCTATTTCTGCTTTCACTTGTCAAATTTGAAAAATCCTCTGGCTATTCATATGAGCAAAAAGAGCCAGCTACATGCTCTATCCTAACCATCATCATTTAATTACTGAGCACGTATTTGTGCTAGGTGTAGAGAGTATAAAGAATTTGAGATCTACTCTTCAGGTTCTTGCCATGCATTTGGAAAGGTAGAGCATATGCATAAAAATAAGTAAACATACAAATGAATTTATGCTAAGTAGTAACTGGTTCACATACTTCCACATACAAGCTTATACACTATAGGCATTTAAATAAAGAAACTGGCACAATAGGGCTCTGATGGCAGCAGGAAAGGTTTACAACAGGAAGTAAAATTTGAGAGGGCATTTCCAGAGAGGGGATGATATGAATAAATTATGAGGGTAGCAAGATATGTATACTTGGCTTAAGGGGAGTGTTTTTATAGAAGAGTAGTAGAAAATTCATTTGGAAATGTAGATAGGAATTATATTTTAGAGTACCCTGAATGTTTAAAATCTTTGCTTTTTAAATCTGAAGGCAACATAAGATTATTGAAGGGTTAGAAGTAAGTGAGCATGTCTCAGAACTTCTTTAACCTTTATATCATGGTTGATACTGTAGAATTCTGACTGCTCCTGCTCTTATCTTCAGGATACAATTTCTCTTCTTACTATAAAAGCATTACATGTTTATTATAGAAATATCAGAAAATACATAAAACTAAAAGAAGAACTTGGTAAAATCTACAATCTCATGTTTGGAAACTTTTTCTATTTGTATAGATGGATACATTTTCTCTCTCTCTCTCTCTCTCTCTCTCTCTCTCTCTCTCACACACACACACACACACAAACATACACACACACATACACACACAATGTTGGGAGCATCCAACCTTGAGAAGGCTAAACTGGGATTCAAAAGCTTGAGTATGTGTGTTAAACCACCTGGAGAATATTTACAAGAAAAAGTTTTGGCTGAAACTTTTTATTTGGCAGGAAATGGGTATGAAAGAATAGAATTAGGGTAGAAGTAAGCTAATTTTTTATGTAAAGAGCAATATAGTAAGTATTTTGAGTATCATGGGCCATATGGTTTCTGTTCAACTCTGCCATTGTAGTGTGGATGCAGCCATAGGCAGTATGTAAAAGGTGAGTGTGGCTGTGCGCCAATAAGTTTTATTTATGGAAACTGAAATTTCATATAATTTTCAGGTGTTAAGAAATGTTATCATAATACCTAACAGGTTTCTGTTTTAGGAGAAGCAGAAGTCAACATAGATATCAATGTTCTATCACAATTCACCAGGAGCTGAGACAGTGAAAAGCATCCAAAAAGGGAGTGTTCTGCTAGAGTAGAAAATTAGAGGATGCTGATGATGAAAAATAAGGGCATTCCCAGAAAAATTTTATGGATTTCACAGGGATTGAGTATCTTTAGCTACAGGAAGACAATGTTTTAGGTTATTATAAATGATGTGATCCCATTAATCATCTACAAACAGGTGAGGTGAAGTCTGAAGAAATTCAAGATTCAAACAGCATTTGTGTGTGTGTGTGTGTGTGTGTGTGTATTTTATACAAATATGAAGCCATCATATATATTGTTAAGCAACCTGCTTTTTAAAAACATAACATTGATTAGTATATTGTAAATGTCTTCTTGTCAATGAATGTTCACCCCTAATATCACTAATATCATCTGCACCTGCAATCATACCCTCATTCTCCATTCTTTCTGCACTAGTTTATAGAATTGATTACTCCACCATCTTCAAATTTGCAATTTCCACCATGGTAAATGTTAATACTATTGACTCTTTAGTTTGTGACTTTAATTCCCCAATTTCATAGTGTTCATTACCTAAAATCACTATGGAAACATGTGTTTGTGTATTCTATTTTAATAAAAAGGATCAGAAGTTGGGAACACTTAGCTAACTCTAAGAAATCTAATTATTTAGAAAAAGAAAATATTGTGGCCTTGTTAGAACACTTTTATAAAATGGCCAAAGGCACAAGGTTTCCAAAACAAGAAAGCAATCAATTGTTATTGATACTGGAATGTCAGGTTTACTATTTATAAGGACACCATCGCTCTTCCTCCTCAAAACAAAAGACAGGGACTCTTGAACTAAGAGAATGTGGTCTGCAGGGTTGGAAATATAATGGGTGTGAATAAATAGGTATATGACATTAGCTATTTGAAGTATTTATACAATTATTAAAATTATCAGATTGCACTTCCATAACAAAACAAAAATTTGCATGCATGCTGAATGTGTTTTTAAAAACACATTACTAAGCACAGATGTATGGGTTTAACCAGGCATTAAGACTTAAAAAAGCTATTTGCCTAACCTTTATAGAACTTACTCTGATAGGAAGTACGGATCCGTTTCGTTAAATCAGGATAAAGGTTAGACAGGCCACGCATGCAAAAGTTGTCTTTGGAACATGCCAGAACATCAGCATCAGCAGCAGGCAGAGGAAAGAGAGAAAAATAGTCTAAAGTGAAAGGAAGGGATATCATACCAGAATCTAGAACAGCCAAGATGAAGAAATTGCAGCAAGTTTAGGTAGTCAAATTAGAAAGGAGATATTAAAAAAAAATCAATTAGAAAGAGGTGATAGATGAATGATGAGAGTGTTGTAGTAATTTTACTTAATCAAATATCCTATAAGAATAGATGTCATATTTCTCATTCATTTTATGTAGTAAACTTATTTCACTTGTAAATAATATGTTTGTTACCTCATAAAAATCAAAATGCTTGTCCTTAGTCTTGAGTATTAACAAGAAAGCTTAGGGATTTTAGTTTTTGGTAAACACAAAGTGAGTACTCATTGTAGTGATTTTATACATGAAATATGAACAAAGTTTATGATTTCATCAGTTTTTTCCTGATTTTAAAGTCACCAAAATTCTAAGCTCTAATCATAATTGAGTTTCAATAAGTTTAAATTAATAACAGTCTTATTATGCTCGTCACAATATACACCTTGTCATCCCATTGTGTATATCCAGTAAGTAACTTAGATGCTGTCATAGGATCCACAGTTTTTTAATTCAGTTTGGGCTTTCCACATACAAATGTTGCCTCCTAACCCCTAATATCTTCCTATCCTAGAGTCCATAAACTTTCAAAAATCAATGTTCTCTTTCCCAATCATGAGGGTATCTTATGGTAAATGCGTGCACAATTTCTCTTATTCTGCCGTTCTTTCAAAAGCTGGAAATAGTAGAGGCAGAACCTATAGAATTTGAACTTTCCAGCATTCCTAAAATATTGCTAAAAGCTGAGATCCCTAACAAAAAAACAGAGATTCCAAGTTCTGAAGGAGAAATTTTGTGCTCTTGAAAAGGGTCTAAGTTAGCAATGTGGAAAGGGTTGAGGTTTATTTAAAAAAAAAAAAATTAACACAAAGGGAGAATTTCAGCATGTCAAGTTAATTTTTCATTAGTCCAAAAGGAAACTTTTTTATAGCTGTTTTATTATGTTATGTTAGTCACCATACAGTACATCATTAGTTTTTTTATGCTATGTTAATTATCATACATTACATCATTAGTTTTTGATGTAGTGTTCCATGATTCATTGTTTGCATATAACACCCAGTGCTCCATGCAATACGTGCCCTCCTTAATACTCATCACTGGGAAGAAACTTCTTTTATTATAACATTCAGATGTTAAGTTTCGCACATTTGTTATTTAGAAAATAATACCTATTATCATGTTATCTTTCTAGATGAAAACATTCTTTACATGAGTATATTTAATAAGAGCTTTAATAATCAACTGAATTTTTAAAATCAACTGATTAAAAAAACAAAATCTAATAGAACTAAACACATAATACTATAGATGTATTTCCATCTGCAAATCTTTGAGCTCAACTAATTTTTTGTCAACTATAGTACATCAGTGGACAGAAAATGTACAAAATTTTGTCTATTTACAAAGCCAACTATTCAGATAAATATTGAAATTTCAGTAAACTTTGGATAATTTGGTATATCAAAATTTGTCATTGTATAGAAATTATTTCTGCTTATATCTTAATTAACTATATATAGTTAAACAAATTTATTGGCCCTGTCAAGCAAAATGTTCTCTTTCATAGCATTTAAAAATGTTAATAATGTTTACTGCATTTGTGAAAATGCCTCCAAGAAAATCACCATCCAACAAGGAAAGGTGACAGCTAGAATATGGAGTTTAAAAAATTAAAAATAGTGAAATACTTAAAATTATATTTTTAAAGAGTCCAGATATAATAGGAGAAAATTATCCTGTTAAACACAACCATTGCAAACAAATTTTTCAACTACAGAACCTGATTTTCATAGCATTTTTATATTTAATAGCTTCTTGTTTTCTGTTATTTCTTAGGAATTCGACCTAAGATACTTGAGATGCTTCCTAACTTTGACAGCAAATTGAAGTTTAAACACTTCATTTACACTTTCAAGATTCTCACTATGTTTCTGCCCAATTTTATTCACATATCATAAATTATGTTGACTTTATATTGCCATGCATTTGAACCATATCATAGAAGAAAGATAAGAAATCCAAATGTAAGAAAACGGATGAACTAATCAAGCTCATAACCATTTTGTTTTATCTCCTACCTGCAATGAACTGCTTGTTTTTTCGAGGTGACCGTGGTTGACGTTGGTATAGGTCACTTGATCTATATAGGTCAATGGTCCCCATGCTTAACAGTACTGTCTTCTGTATAAAATCCACCACAGCCAACCCATTGCAGTTCCCAAATGCAACTCTGAGAGAAAAAAAATATGCAACTAGAATGTATCACAGCAATCATTATTATTTTTATCTTTGAATAAAAATAAGATAATTAGAAAGTAATGCCTTAGGGTTGGGGAGGTTAGATCATGATTGGTATAATATCAGGAAGGATATCATGCCTTTACATAGGATAGGTTAACCTTGTATAGTAGCCATGACCCCTGCAGTCATATTTCAGCATTAATTTTATTAGTAGGTAGCGATTACCCAATCTGCTCTTGAACTTGGCCTTATGTTTTTATAATAGAATCATAGAAAATCTTTTCACTATGCAATGGGGAAATACATCAAGAAATGGCACACTTTAATAGCTATAGATGGTTAGGTATGTAATTAGATGCCTTTTTTGGCTGTGAAATAATTAGATGCCTTTTTAAAATAAAATTATAATTGTTAAGCTCCAAATTATGTCTCTTCTTAAACAGAGAGTATATATTTAACACAAAATTTTACATAAAATTAACTTTCTATACCTAAGGTTTTGACACCTTAGTAGATATAAAGAGATACAATTTTCATTCACAAAAATTAAAATTTTTCTCACTCTCTTGTTCTTTATTTTGTCCTACTTATTAAAGGACAAACACCATTTGATTAATTTCTCCTGAGAAATTAAAACAGCTCTACTAAGCAGGCATTTTGAAGATTTATTTATTTATTTGAGAGAGAGAGGACATGAGCAGGAGGGGCAGGGGGAAGGAAGAGAGATCCGAAGCAGACTCCCCGCTCAGTGCATAGCCAGATATGGGGCTTGATCTTACAACCCTGAGGTTATGACCTGAGCTGAAACCAAGAGTTGGTCACTTAACCAACTGTGTCATCCAGGTGTCCCTAAGCAGGCATGTTGGTCAGCCTAACCATTAGGCTTACACAAACTATTTTTTCTCAGTTTACAACATGCCTTCTAACTGAACAATTGTATATTTGTGCTTTTTGCTACCTAAACTAAATAAACACTAGTTGCATGACTGTTGTTTTGCTTATTTTATGTAAGTTCCATGTTGTTTTATTACTTAGATTGAATCTGATTAACAAATCATCAGTTTACTCTCAGTCTAGTTCTTTCTACTCTATCACATAGCCTTCCTTATAAGTAAAAAGAAAAAAGTTCTACCATATTAGATGTTTTGCTATTTCACACAGAGTTCTACATCTTCAATAAGACAGACTTTGGAAACTAAAAAAAATATTGTTATAAAAGTCAGCAGATTACATCTCCATCATTTATAGGTGACCTTGAAAAAAAAATTAGAAACTTTGCCAGGCCTTAGTTTCTTTACTTTATAAAAAGAATTATAATACTAGATTTATCTACTTCTCATGGCTCTTATGAATAGCAAATCAGAAATTTGTTATTAAAGTACTTCAAAAAAATTTCCATACATAAGTAGAATTGATCCCAATATTATAAGTAAATGCAATATTATACAAATTATATATCATAGCAAGTTAATCTCTCTAAAGTTGTACAGGTATGATAGAGTTCTCAAATGCAATACTAACAAGAAACAAAAATAGGAAATTAGAATGTACTACACTAACCAAAATGATTATTTTTATCTTTAATTAAAATTAAGAATACTAGAGGGGTGCCTGGGTGGCTCAGCCGGTTGGGCCTCTGCTTTGGGCTCAGGTCATGTCTTTCTCAAACTTATTTCATATAGCATGATACCCTCTAGGTCCATCCATGTTGTCCCAAATAGCATAGGGGTAAATACCTTTTTGGATTGATCCCTTTAAAATTATGTAATGCCCTTCTTTGTCTTTTATTACAATCTTTGTTTTAAAGTTCATTTCTGATATAAGTATTGTGACACCAGCATTTTTTGTTTTGTTTTGTTTTACTTCAGTTTGTATCCTTCACCTTCAGCCTATGTGTGTTTTAGGTCTGAAGTGAGTCTCTTACAGGCAGCATATAGATGGGTTTTGTTTTTATATCCAAAGGTCCAAGGTTTTCTAACCATTTCTAGTGTCTGATGATTCTCACCAACTCACATTCCCAAGTCCCTAAGGAAAGTATGTTCAGAGGCACAAAGCAAAGTTTTCTTTTTTTTAAACTTTATTTTTTAATTTTAAAAATTAAAGTATTTTTACTTAAACAATTTCAACAATAAATATAAGATGAAAGTCCCCTTAATTGGCCCACTGTATGCCAATCCCCTTTCAAAAATGATTGTCACTAACAGTTATTATACCCTTCTTGCCCTTTTCCCATGTTTTAACAAGCATATAATTATTCTATAACTTTCTTATTTTCACAAAAATACATTGAAGACATATTTCCTTGTCTGTGTTCTTTAACTGTTGTATTCTAAGGAACAAAAGTAACATGTTTTTTAAAAGAGCATCTTCCTATTTATGGACATTTATATAGGTTCCAAATGTTTTGTTATTATATATAATAAAGAACATCCTTCTACAAACTGTGCATAAGTGAGTCATCAGAAATTGTAAAAATTTCACTAAGATTAGAATTTTAGGGTCAAAAGATATAGTTTTATTTTAAAAGATAAAATGTATAAAAAAGAATCCATTTCCTCATATTGTTAACGGAAAATATTAACAATCTTGGGGCGCCTGGATGGCTCAGTCATTAAGCGTCTGCTTTCGGCTCAGGTCATGACCCCAGGGTCCTGGGATCGAGCCCCACATCGGGCTCTCTGCTCTGCGGGAAGTCTGCTTCTCCCTCTCCCACTCCCTCTGCTTCTGTTCCCTCTCTCGCTGTGTCTCTCTCTGTCAAAAAATAAATTCATAAAAGAAAAAAAATACTAACAATCTTTAAAAATTCATATAACATAAAAATTGCTATTCTGTTGCCTCAATTTTTTTTACTTGTTACTAGTGAAGTTATAAATCCTTTCATATTTATTGGCCATTTGTATTTCTTTTCTGAATTGCCTGTTTATATAGTTTGCTTATTTTGTAATTGGGTAATTTTTTTTCTTATCAATTTGTAGAAGTTTAAAAAATGTACTCTGGATGTTTATAGCATATTACAGATAAACAATATCGCATAGTATAATATCCTGTACTTTGATTTTTTTTAACTTTATTAGATATTTTGGTAATTATTCTATGTAAATTCATAGGACATGAATTTTTTAAAATAACTCCATAATATTTATGTGTAATCTGATTTATTTACCTAGAACTTTGTTAATGGACAATAGGTTGCTTCTAGTCTTTTGCTATTAACAATACAACAATGAATATCCTTCATAAGTTACTTGCACTAAAATACAGAATATAATTATCGGATAAATTTCTAGAAATAAAATTACTCAATTTGCAAAAATCTTATATTTTGCTTTTTTATTCAAGTGAAACATTCATAAATAAAAATGTACATAATTGTACACTTCAATGAATTATCACAAAGTGAACAATCCCACATAACCACAACTATGTCAAGAAATAGTATGTTACAAGCAGCTGCCTCACGCTTCTGCCAATTATTGCTACTCTTTCCTCTCCCCAAATCTGACTTTCTACCAGTTTTGCTTGTTTTTGATAGATGTTTGGCTTTTTTCATATATATTGTACATGTAAATGTAGTTTTTCACTTTAATTGCTGTAGAATTCAAATGGATATGTCACAATTTATTTAGTCAATCTACTCTGATAGGCATATTTTATTATAATTTGGGGCTATTACAAATATAATATTGCCATCACAAATAATGCTACTGTCTTTTGAAACATATGTGCTTGCCTTTCATTTGGTACATACCCAGAAATGAAACTTTTGGGTTGTAGGGTGTGCCAACCTATGTATGCTAAAATGGAGTAAATAATGCTACCAATTTTATAAAGTAGATTCAACAATTTACCCTCTTAACAACAATGTATGAGAATTCCTGCTACCCAGTATCTTTGCAAACCCTACCAACATTACTAATGGGGTTGTGTACCTTCTTATATATATATGAAAATATATGTGTCATTTATATATCTTTCTTTGCAACATACTCAAATTTCTTCTGCGTTTTTTGTTATTTGTGATTTCCTTATTGATGATACATGAGACTCTTTTTATACTCTGCATATTAATAAGTCCATTGTCAGATATAATTAATCCAAATATCTCTTCCTTGTCCTGCCCTTTCACTCTCTTAATGATGCCCTTTTTTCCAAGAAGTTCTTAATGTTTTTCTTTACAGTTAATACTTTTTGAGTATTGTTGAAAAAATATTTTCTTAACACAAGTGTAATGAAGATATTCTCCTATAATACCTTTTGAATCTCTGTGTGTAGTAGGAAAGAAGAGTCAAATTTCAGTTTTCTATATAATCTTTCAATTGACTTTGTAGTATTTATATTATTCTATATAATCTTTCAATTGACTTTGTAGTATTTATTGGGGGGAAAACCTGTCACTTCCTCTATTGCTCTGCAGAGCCAATTTGGCTATAAATGCCTGGATCTCTTTCTGCACTCTTTCCTCTGTGCATTGGTCTTTTTGTCTATCTCTCCTGTGCCAATAGAAACACTGTCATAACCAATCTATCTTTATTTAATAAGTCTTGTTTTCCAATAGAGCAAGGCTTCTAATTCTGTTTTTCTTTAGTACTGTCATAGCTAACTGTGGTCCTTTGCATTTCTCTATTAATTTTGGAACCAGTTTTAAACTTCCAGGGGAAAAAAAGCTGCTAAAATTTATACTGGCATTGTGGTAATTCTATAGATCATTTTGTGAAAACCTGACATCTTTGTACTATTATTGAATTTTACATTCCATGATTTAGGTTCTTTAATTTCTCTTAAGTTTTACAGTTTTCTGTGTAGAGGTCTTGATTATCTTTTATTAGGTGTAGTCCTAGATTTTTTATTATTTTTATTTTATTATAAATGGAATCTATACAATTTTAGTTTCTGTTTTTTTAGTATATGGAAATGTAACTTATTTTTACATTGACTTCGTATTCAGCAATCTTGTTAAAATCTATTAGTGATTCTAATAATCTGTAAAGTATTTAAATGATGTACATACCTAATCATTTCCTTTTTTTCTAATCTACATAACTTTGATTTATTTTCCTTTCTGTATTGTCCTGGCTAGGACTTACAGCACAGTGTGAATAGAGGTGGTGGCAGCAGTCATCCTAGTCCTGTTTTTATCTCAGAGGTCTGTAAACCTTTCAATATTTTACTGTAAAGTATGAATGATATTTCCTGCCATGGATCAGATTAATGAAATTTCCTTCTTGGTTTACCAAATGTTTTTGCTTTTTGCAACTCATGGCTTACTTACATGGTTTTCTATTTTATCCTTTAATGTGATGAGTTACATGAATTCATTTCAAATGTTAAACAAGCCTTGCATTCCTGGCATAAACAAAACCTGGCTATAGTATGTAATTATTATTGCTAGATTTATTTATATTTTGGCTGGGATTTTTACACCTATATTCATGTTGCACTTTTAGTAATGGTATTTTCAAATTTTGGCATCAGATTATGCTGGCCCAAAAAGATATGAATATGACTTTTTCTTTCTCAATTCTCAGAAAGTTTTGTGTAATATTGGTATTACTTATTTCTTAAAATTTTGCTGGGATTTATATAAGTAGCCACTTGAGCGGAGTTTTTCGGCAGTTCAAACTGTCTATGAGAAAGGTGTCCAAGCTGTCTTTCTCATACAAGTGTAGGTTCTTCAGAGGTTCTATAGTGACTGTCACTGCCACAGTTACTTTACATGGAAAATATGCTCTCTGACTTATTCTAAACAACCTTCAGCTTCTGAACCTGGTGATATACTTTCCTGGCCTCTTAATTTTGTCATTCCTTGCCTTTATAGGTCAGTCTTTTGAGTACAGAACCCTGAAAATGGCTTGAAATCAGTCATCGGCCATAACTACTTGGGCTATATTCTTGCAAACATATATTCTTGCCATATCAAATAATGGGATTATTGATTGTCCCACACTTCCATCCTCTCTCCTCCATTCATTAAAGGGCTGTTTCTTCCAGTTTCCCTACCCAACAAGTTTTCAGTCAAAAACAAGTTCCCCTTATGTATATTCACATAGAACCTCCACACTGTAAAAACTCCAGGAACACAAGATTTTTTTAAGGTTGTCTGCCTTTCAAATGGCTTCAAAGAGCTCTTGGAGCTCATCAGACTTAGCTTAGGGGAAGACTGGAAAGTATAGAAGTAGATCCAAATATATTTTTAAAAATGTATTATTTGATAAAAGATGATTCTAAATTTTGAGGGACAAGATGAAGTATACAGGAGGTGGTGTTGGCTGCAACTCTTAATCATCTGGAAAAAAGTTTAATCCCTATTTCATACCTTATATGTAAATAAATGCTAGACAGAAGAAATACTTAAATATGTTAAAAATAAATATATTAAAAGAGAATATAGTAAGTGAGGAAAGCTTTTCTAAGTATGACACAAAATCCAGAGCCATAAAAAATAGAATTACTTTAAAAATTTTTTAAATTTATGCATGGAAAAAACCATCCTAAACAACCTCATAAACAAAAGCAGGGAAAATACTGGCAAGTTACGTCACATAGAAAACTAACTTTCCTACTTTGTAAATAGTTTTCACAAATCTGTAAGAGAAATATTAACAACTCTGCAGAAAAATGGACAAAGAATATAAACAGAAATGTCATAGTACAAGAAAATATGTTCGATTTCACTTAAGATATGAGAAAAGTCTACTTATATACTTAACAAAATGACAGGGATTAAAAGTTTGCTTATACACTGTTAAAAAGGTAATGGAATGATACTAGGGTTCTGGGATTGAGCCCCACATAGGGCTCCTTGCTCAGCAGGGAGCCTGCTTTTCCCTTTCCCTCTCTCTCTGCCTGCAGTTCCCTCTGCTTGTGTTCTTTCTCCTGTCAAATAAATAAATAAAATCTTAAAAAAAAAGAAAAGCTGCCTTGCCTTTCTTTAAAAAAAAAGGTAATGGAAGATCAGGCATTCTTAAAACGGTGGTGGGAGTATAATTTGGCACAACTTCTATGGAGGGCTACAATCTAGAAATAAGGATTAATTAGAATTAAATTAGCTTTTAAAAGGAATACTATCCAACTTTCAAAGAATGTCTGATTGGACTATGTTGTTCTAAGCTACTTCCTCTTAGTTTAGCCTGTTAGAGGAAATGTGAATACTTTTTGGAAGATGATAACATCACTTAGAACCCAAAATTATCTTTATAATATTTATTTATTTATAGGTATATAAATAAATATATGATGTTATATAAATTCATATAATGTTCCATAAAAAAATTAGAAACAAAACCAGAAAGCAAATCTGGGATACATGAAGATAATATAATCAAAATCTAAGACAAATAATAAATTAGATACCACATAGGGAGTTATCAAACACATATTTAAAGGAACTATATTCAACATGTTCAAGGAAATGAAGGACAAGAATGATAGGAAGATAACAAGAAGCTTTAAAAAGAACCAAATGAAAGGCATAGAACTGAAAAATAAAATAACTAAAACTGAACTCCATGGGTAGATCTACCAAAGATTAGAAACAGTTGAAGAGAGAATCAGTGAACTCTAAAAGACAAGTCAGAAGAAAGTATCCAAGTTGAAACATAAGGAGGAAAAGGATAGAAGAGAAACCAGAAAGTATGTGTAATAACATCCTAACAACCTCTTAACATTAAAAGTGGGAATATTATCACAAGTTTGACTTTAAGCAAGAATAAATAATCATAGGTTTTATTTATGTTATTATTTTTCTTATACCATTTTCAATCAAGTAAAAATCCAGTTAAGGGCTTCTTCCCACTTTTAGCACTTAGGTATTTTAAAAGAAACATCTAAGTATATAAAATATATTAAAACAAATTAGAGTGTTTACTTACATTCCATATGCTGAGTTTACAGCAAGACTAGTAATCTGTTGGGGAGGCTCACCATCCACCCACACCAACTGAATAACAAGCTCTGCTTGATACCCTGGAGGCATCCTCACTGGTCGCGTCTTAACACTAAAAAAAGAGAAAAAAGTAGTTCTACCACATATAGTTTAAATAAGTATGCTCATGCTTATCTTCAGAATTTACATAGAATCTTCCTATAGAAATATACAATACCAGGCACTGAGGGCAGTACATAGGTAGACAGCATCTTCTAGTTTTCTTAAATACACCAAACCACTTAAGATTGCTTAGTTTTTTCTTTAAGTAGCTTTTCAGTCATTCAAGTCCACAACTTCAAATGTCCTTCATCACTTCCTTTTTTTTATTTTTGAGGATAGTATTTTAAATTATTTTTATTATTTATTTTCTTACATAATATTTGTTACATATATGTAAGTTATAATGCATGACAATAAAAAAAAAAAAAGACTATTACTCTACCACCCAACTTTAAGAGCTCAACAATGTCCAAGCAGGGGCGCCTTGGTGGCTCAGTCGGTTAAGTGTCCAGTTCTTAATTTTGGCTCAGGTCATGATCTCAGGGTCATGGGATCGAGGCCCACATCAGACTCCATGCTCAGTAGGGAGTCTGCTTGAGATTCTCTCCCTCTGCCCCTCCCTCCTGCCCACTTTCTCTCTAAAATAAATAAATCAATAAATCTTTAAGAAAAGTTGTTCAACGTGTCCAAAACCTGAATTCCTGCTCATCCCTCTAAATTTGATTGACCTGTATTATCTTATCTATTCCAGTTAGTAACAACTTGTATCTTTCCAGTTGTTCAATTAAAAAATGTTAAAGTCATACTACTGTCCTTCTCTTGCACCTTACATCCACTCAATCATCAAATGCTGTTTGTGCCTCCTTCAAAATATATCCAGAATCTGAGCACCCTTTTAAAATGGATTTATTTAAATTCAATTAAATTAACATATACTGTATTATTAGTTTCAGAGGTAGAATTTGTGATTCATCTGTTGCATACAACACCCAGGGCTCATCACTTCAAGTCTACTCCTTAATGCCCATCATCCAGTTACCCCATCCCCCCATCCACCTCCTCTCCAGCAACCTTCAGTTTATTTCCTATAGTTAAGAGTCTTTTATGGTTTACCTCCCTCTCTGTTTTTGTCTTACTCTCTTTTTCCTTCCCTCCCCCCATGTTAATCTGTTTTGTTTCTTAAATTCTACATATGAGTGAAATCATATGGTATTTGTCTTTCTCTGACTTATTTTGCTCAGCATAATACTCTCTAGTTCTATCTATGTTGTTGCAAATGGCAAGCTTTCATTCTTTTTGATGGCTGAATAATATTCCATTGTTATGGAATGGAATCCTTATCTAGCCATCAGTTGATGGATATATGGGTTCTTTCTATGTTTAAATCTGAATTTCAAATAAACAATAAATAGGTTTTTGTTTTTGTTTTTTACTGTTAAGTGTGTCGCATGTAGTATCTAGGATATACTGATACTAAAAAATGTTTACTGTTTATCTGAAATTCAAATTTAAATGGGTATCCTGTATTTTTATTTGCTGAATCTGTCAGC
Source organism: Callorhinus ursinus (assembly GCF_003265705.2). Classification (NCBI taxonomy): domain Eukaryota; kingdom Metazoa; phylum Chordata; class Mammalia; order Carnivora; family Otariidae; genus Callorhinus; species Callorhinus ursinus. The sequence goes on along the minus strand of NW_027397063.1, from coordinate 57,241,855 downwards.
CTTTAACATCATCTCTAGTTGGGTGCAATAGCCTCTTTACTGGTCTCCTGGCTTCTACCCTTCCCTTGCATCTCAAAATCCATCTTCAACAAAGCCACAAAAGTGATCAATTTAAAATTTAAGTCTGATCATGTCTCCTTTCTATTCAAAATATTACAATGAGGCCCCATTTAATTAGGAATAAAAGCCAAGGCCCTTACAATGGCCTATATTGGCTATTACACATCTGACTTCATCTCCTACTATCCTCCCAACTATGCCCCACCTTGCTCCTGTTCTCCTAGTTACACTGACATCCTTATATGCGGGGCACTTAATTTTTTTAAATTTAATTTAGTTTAAATTAATTAACATATAGTATATTTAGTTTCAGAGGTAGAGGTCAGTGATTCATCATTCAGTAAATAACACCCAGTGCTCATTACATCATGTCCCCTCCTTTATGCCCATTACCCAATTACCCTCCCTCCACCCACATCCCCTCCACTAGCCCTCAGTTTGTTTCCTATGGTTAAGAGTCTCTTATGGTTTGTCTCCCTCTCTGATTTTGTCTTACTTTATTTTTCTTCCCTTCCTCTATACTCTTCTGTTTTGTTTCTTAAATTCCACATATGAATGAAATCAGATAATTGTCTTTCTCTGATTGATTTATTTCACTTAGCATAACCCTCTAGGTCCATTCACATCATTGCAAATGGCAAGATTTCATTTTTTTGATGGCTGGGTAATATTCCACACACCACACCTTCTTTATCCATTCATCTGTCAATGGATATCTGGGCTTTTTCCATAATTTGGCTATTGTGGACATTGCTGCTATAAACACTGGGGTGCACCTGCCCCTTCAGATTACTACATTTGTATCTTTGGGGTAAATACCCAGTAGTGCAATTGCTGGGTCGTAGGGTAGCTCTATTTTCAACTTTTTGAGGAACCTCCATACTGTTTTCTACAGTGGCTGGACCAGCTTGCATTCCCACCAACAGTGTAGGAGGGTTCCCATTTCTCTGCATTCTTGCCAACATTTGTTGTTTCCTGACTTGTTCATTTTAGCCATTGTGACTGGTGGTATCTCATTGTTGTTTTGATTTGTATTTCCTTGATGCTGAGTGATGTGGAGCATTTTTTCATGTGTCTGTTGTCCTTTTAAATATCTTCTTTGGAGAAGCGTTTGTTCATGTCTTCTCCCCATTTCTTGATTGGATTATTCTTTGGGTGTTGAGTTTGATAAGTTCTTTATAGATTTTGGGTACTAACCCTTTATCTGATAAAACATTTGCAAATATCTTCTCCCATTCTGTTGGTTGTCTTTTGGTTTTGTTGAATGTTTCCTTTGCTGTGCAAAAGCTTTTATCTCGATGAAGTCCCAATAGTTCATTTTTGCCTTTCTTTCCCTTGCCTTTGGAGAGGTGTCTAGCAAGAAATTGCTGTGGCCGAGGTCGAAGAGGTTGTTGCCTGTGTTCTCCTCTAGGATTTTGATGGGTTCCTGTCTTACATTTAGGTCTTTCATCCATTTTGAGTCTATTTTTATATATTGTGTAAGGGAATGGTCCAGTTTCATTCTTCTGCATGTGGCTGTCCAACTTTCCCAATACCATTTATTAAAGAGGCTGTCTTTTTTCCATCGGATATTCTTTCCTGCTTTGTCAAAGATTAGTTGACCATTGAGTTGAGGGTCCATTTCTGGGTTCCCTATTCTGTTCCATTGATCAATGTGTCTGTTTTTGTGCCAGTACCATGCTGTCTTGACAATTACAGCTTTGTAATAGAGCTTGAAGTCTGGAATTGTGATGCCACCAACTTTGGTTTTCCTTTTCAACAATCTTTTGGCTATTCGGGGTCTTTTCTGGTTCCATACAAATTTTAGGATTATTTGTTCCAGCTCTGTGGAAAATGTTGATGGTATTTTGATAGGGATTGAATTGAATATAGATTGCTCTGGGAAACATGACATTTTAACAATATTTGTTCTTCCAGTCTATCAGCATGGAACGTTATATGTGAGGCACTTTAAAGCATTTGCTCTAGCTGTTCCTTCTGCCTGGAATGCTCTTCTACCAGATACATTACAGCTAACTCCCTCATCACTCTTTGTTTAAATCTCACCTTCTTCTTGGATTAGTTAAAAAGAAGAAAGAAATATTATTTTTGCAATATCCTAGCAATCATGAGAGAAATCCTCTTTTTTCTAACCAGATATTCTTGTAGTAGATAGTAAATGTGGTTTTCTTTTTGATTCCAAGAAAACTGAAGAAATTCCCTAAACATACTTTTTCAATTAGGAGATACCAAGCAAGTGGCCAAGTTTCTGCTCTGCCATACATGTTCCCATTCTATTAAAGCCATGTTTTTAGGACCCTTCTGGAAAGAAAATCTATGAATTTGTAATGAAGGATGAAAATATTGTGCCATCTTCATGGATATTCAAAGAAAGACCACAGTACCCCTTGGTAGAGTGTAGGTCAATTGACAGCAACTTAATAAAAGAGAAGAACAATTTTATTTGGCACAGTTTCAAAGTATTATATGACTAATATGTAAAATTGTTTCAAAATTTGGTAGCAACTCTTACTTGAGGCATGGGATACTGTCCTTTGTTCCTCCTTCACTAGCCACAGTGTTAGTGCTTCCAGAAAGACTCCTTGAAGAAGGAAGCTGGGATGAGAGATCTGGAAATGGAGGACTTGTTTCTGGTTCTGGGGTAATAATATCTTCAATATCATACTGAAGTCGTGCCTCTAATGACTTAAAAAAATCAAGTTTTAATTTAATCTAAGTCATAATAATAAGTAATCACATTAAAATTTCTGATAACTTTTTTAATTATTACTTTTTCATATTAATAAGTTCAGTTTTAATTTATAGTAAAGTTAAAATATCCCAAATTGATTTAAATAGTGAAATACATGGAACATTCATTGGCATTCACAAGAAATGTAAAATATTTCTTAATTCTTCAGATTTATAAGAAAAATACCTACTAGTTGAGATAAAGTTTTTATATACTAAATACTGCTTTAAAGGTATAAATTACAACTCCATACATAATGAAATGAGAAATTGGTTATGGTTATTCCAGTGAAAGAAAATATATTGGATGTGTTTACATACACAAACATAACAAATTATTATTTGTACAAGTTTTTTAGTTTAAAAAAACATTTTATTTTGAATTTGAATTTAGTAAAGTTTTTCCAAAATAAATTCTAATTTTTGTTTCATTAGCTTAGCTCAATTTCATAGCTTGGTTAGAATTGCTTAATTGAAAAACATATGATAAACTGTATTGAAATAAAAAGATGACCCAAAACCTTTTTTTAATCTAAAAATGTTTACAAATTAAGTATTTGATGACTGTATTCAATGCTTTAATTAAAATCGATTTTATAACAAACATTTGCTTTACAATGTAAAAATCAGCATTTTTAGAAATTCAATTAATTAACATATAGTATATTATTAGTTTCAGAGGCAGAGTTCAGTGATTCATCAGTCTTATATAACACCCAGAGTTCATTATATCACGTGCCCTCCTTAATGTCCATCACCTACTTTCCCCATTCCCCCAGCCCCTCCCCTCCTTAAGCAAACCTGTTTGTTTCCTATGGTTAAGAGTCTCTTATGGTTTGTCTCTGATTTCATCTTGCTTTATTTTTCCCTCCCTTCCCCTATGCTCCTCTGTTTGTTTCTTAAATTCCACATATGAGTGAAATCATATGATTAAAAAAATCAGCATTTTTGAAGCTGAAAACAAATGTCATTATGGGGTAGTAATATAGCAATATTACCAGCAAAATTACTGTCATAATTGTCTTAAAAACTAAAAAAATCTACAGTGACTGTAACAATTACCAGTTATTGAGTGCTAACTATAAATTATCATTTGTAATTTATTATTACTTTCCATTTTTCCATTTTATTTACACAGAAAATTATATGAGCGTATGAAACTTGGTCTTACCCAGACTCTACTACTGACTACTGGAGCCTTGTGACTTGCTCAGAGTCATGTAGCTATTTACTGGTAAAGCCAGAATTAAAATAGAGGCTTATCTGACTCCAAAGATTGGGTGGGATTTTAACTCATATATTTTAACAGGGCAGTACTTAAATTTGCTGTTGAGGTAAAAACAGTGTTAGATAGGCCTTTAGTAGATAATCTTTATTTTCTGATAAAATGGTAAAATGGACTCAGTAGGGCAGGCCAATTATCTATAGATGCTTTAATTTTTATTTAATTTATCCTATGAGAGCATAATTGAAAAATTACTTGATTAGGTTAAAGTTTAGATAAGGTACCCCATAATTATTTCCATCCTATAAAAATGTTGCTATCTAGAAAATTATTAAAAATAATCTTATTGTAGTTGAGAAATGATCACTTGTGGCAATTGACAAGAAAAAAATTTAATAAAGATATACAACAAAGCCTTCATTAATTTGACATTTATACATAAAGCAATGACTGTATAAATTCTATATACACATAATCCATTCTATTTAATAATATAAAGTTTTGGTAGAGAAATGTTTTTTTCATTTTAAGCCAAACTATTTTTCAATATGTTATACTAGGTAACAAGAATAATTCAAAATCCTATGAATTGGATTACTGGCCAAATACAGTAGTCTTGAAGGCTTAAAACCATACCAAACCCTAGCCAAAATCTATGATAATTGCTTTCTTTTAATAGCTTTAGCTGTAAACATTAAATTTAAAAAAAACTTACCACTATTTCTGTTGTTATTTCATGTCTGCTGAATTTATAAATTATGACATATGCAGAGACTCCTGATACACAGAATATTCTGCTCTCTGGACACCAGTAAATCATCTGAATGGCATATGGATCTTCCTCTATAATTTCACATGTTGGTTTTCCTTCTCCTACCTTCTGTTTTTCAAACACTTTTGAAGTTTTTAGCTTGTACAGCATCTGCAGAGTTACTATAAGATATTGAAACATAGTTATCTTCTAATTTGAACTTAATTCTTAGATATCGTTGAAGCTTTTTCAATATATTTGTTAAAGCACTAAAATAAAACCCAAGTAGACAAAATAAATTACATTTTAACTAGGAAGCATTCAGTGTCATACACTCTTATCATTACAGTTTAGCTGGATGGAGATTCCAGAGAAAAATAAACATTTATTGCACATATACTATATACCAAAGAATTTATAGGTCCTTTGTATGCATTGTCTCATGTAATCCTCAGAAGAGTTCCATGAAGTCAGTATTTTTATCCTCATTTATTGATGAAAAGACTGTGGCTCAGAAAGGTTACAATGGAAATATTGAACCTAATTCTCTCTACAGTTTTCCCCTTTGATTGCTACATGAGAGATTGGAGCTATTCTTAGAGAGTTTACTCTTCTCAACAAATTTCTAGACAATCCTTAAGATGAGAAACATTTGTAATTTACTAGCTAGTAATATTGAGAGTACAATAATCTGTAGTTATTTTAGAAAGAATCTTTTCCAAGTGGCTCTGTATTAGAAAAGGATCAGTTATAATTTTTAAAAACTCTGGGGTGGTGAATTGTTTTCAGGAATATTTATTTGGGGGAATATTTTTTCCATTATAGACCCCGATGATAACTCTCCTATAAAAAAGTTCTGATTCTATAAAAGATCCTTAAGAGAATTTCTAAAAATCTGGGAATTGCTATCAAAAATGCATAATCTGAAGCTAATCATGAGAAATATCAGTCAAACCCAAATTGAAGATTCTACAAAAATAATTGGCCCAAGTCCTCAAAAATATCAATTTCATAAAATAAAGACTCATAAACAATTCCAAATTGAGGACAACTCAAAAGATGATAAATGCAATAAATAATTCTCAAATTTCTTTTATTATAAAAGATATTACTGGGACAATTGGTGAAAACTAAGATGTGGAGGTTAGATAATAGTATTGCATCAGTATTAATCTGATTTTGAAAACTATAATTTGACTATGTAAAAGAATGTCTTGTTTGTAGGAAATATACAATGAAGTATTTTTAGGGCCATGTAATGTAAGAAGAGCATCAATGCAACTCAGAAATGGTTACAAAAGCTATACATATATGTGAACATGGAGAAGAGGGAGAGGGAGGAAGGTGGAAGAACAAATGTAGTATACACTGACATTTGGGGAACCTGGCTAAAAGCTATAGAACACTTCATGGTATTTTTTTGCAATTATTCTCTAAGTCTAAAATTATGTCAAACCAAAACATTTCAAAAATGGGTAAGGCATTAATTATACTAGGTGCTATAGCCTGCCTTCTAGGTCAGATGGGGTATCACTCCCATGATTATTTTATGTGACAATAACAATGGTAAACGGATATTGCAGACATAATTAAGGCCCCTAATTTAGTTGACTTGGAGTTAGTCAACAGAGGTTATCCTTAATTGGGCTGACATAATCATAATTAAAAGAGGGACTGGTGCCCTCCCTGAGGTTAGAATGACACTCCCTTGCCAGGCTTGAAGAAACAAGTTTCCATGAGTTATAAAGCTACAAGAAAATGAATTCTGCCAGCTACCTGCGATTGAATGAGGACACTAAATCTCAAATGAAACTGCAGCTTAGCCAAAACCTTGACTGCAGTCTCAGGCAACCCTAAGCAAAGAACACAGCTAAACTGTATTCAAATCACTGACACACAGAAACTGTGAGATAATATATAAGTATTGTTTTAAGCTGCTCAATTGTGGTAATTTGTTACTCAGCAAAGAAAACAAATACACATAAATAACAAACTCAGTTATTCAAATTCAGTATAACCTTACTTCTGTACTGGACAGTATTCCTCAAAATTGGCAGACTAAGTGATATTTCTTCAATGACATCCATTAAATTGGAAATGCATCCTTATCATTGGTTACAGTAAAAATATTAAACATGCTGCAAACCCTAATCATTAGAATGTTAAAGTGTCTTCTCACATTTTAGAAGCTAAGAAGTGACTTTGAGGTGGTGTGAAAGGAACAATAATGTCACTATAAACTTGTGTTCTTGGAACAAAGTCATATTTACAAGAGAAAGTTCATCCAAAGAAAATCTTTTGTCCTTTGGAATTTCTCCCTGAGCCATTGTTCTCTAATGTGTGAGTTCAAAAAGGTGCCTCAAAATTCATGGTTTTACATATTTTAATCATTTTCTCTTGCTGATGGTTCGCTCCACTGCTGAAAGAGTCTAGCTTACAGGCTAAGAATATCACCAATATTCAACCTTCTTCCTTTTGCTTTTGTATTTATCATGGTCTTCCTCAGAAGCTGTTTACCTCTACAACTTCAACTATTACTTTCATGCTGCTTCTATATGACTGTCCATTTTTGACTGTTTTTCCTACCTGCTAGACACTTGGATTTTGTGGTGTGATTGCAAAATTCAAACCTCCAGCACTCTCTTGTATTCCTCATTTCCAAAAGAGTTACCCATATCTTGCTGGTTACCCATCCTCAGAAACTGAGTCATTGCTCACTTATTATTGTCCTCCTATTCCTGACTACTAAAATCTTAACTATCTTCTAAAACTCGCATTAAATATTAACCCATCAAAATACCCTTTCTGGATCTACCTGGTTCAAACAAATCTCAAATTTCTGGTAACAAACAGAATTTGAGTTATATTACAGTTAGATTTCTTATCATAATGTTTGCCTTCTATTCATATATGTGCATTTCTTTATCTGATTTAGTAAATATAAGTTTTATGAAGGGTATATATGGATATAATCGAGTCTGAAATATCTTTGCGTGCCCTTAAACACTGAGAGGACTACCTTATTCCTTAAATTATATAATTTTCAAACATCTTAAAAGAATTTTACATTTATCAAATCATTTCTTTTCATTCATACAAGGCTTGGTAGACAAGTAGAAAAGTGGACTAGTGAGATTAAAAAAAACTTCTCCAGGACAAGAGCTAGAGGTAAAGGAAATTCCTTCAACTGAGTTAATCTGACAAAGTTTGGTACATTTTTCAACATACCTTACCTTTTGTAAATATAATGGGTTATGGATAGTGAATTCAGTCCAGTTTATATTATAAAGGCAAAGTATAGTAGAGATAGTACTTTAAACTTACTTAACATAGGAAACGGATTTTTATAACATAGCCATATATGCATGCTAAAAATGTATCTGAAATATTAATTGTCCAAACTAAAAAGTGGTGAATGGCTCTGAGTAAATATTAACCAAGTATTTTCTGTTACAGAACAAGAGACTTAAAACTTACTTGCAGAATATATGTTAAGAAAAAAAAAAAAGAAGAAGATAGCAGGAGGGGAAGAATGAAGGGGGGGAAATTGGAGGGGGAGACCAACCATGAGAGACGATGGACTCTGAAAAACAAACTGAGGGTTCTAGAGGGAAGGGGGGTGGGGGGATGGGTTAGCCTGGTGATGGGTATTAAAGAGGGCATATTCTGCATGGAGCACTGGGTGTTATGCACAAACAATGAATCATGGAACACTACATCCAAAACTAATGATGTAATGTATGGTGATTAACATAACAATAAAAAATTTTTAAAAAAACTTACTTGCAGAAGCATCCCAAAATTTTATTGATCCGTCTGCATGACTAGATAAAAAATACATTAGCATTAATTACAGTAAATTTAAAAAATCATAATAATTCTAAATGTATAAAAACTTGAGTTATTGCTAAAATTTGATTCAAAACCCCATTCTAATGAGAACTCATATATGTTAAACCATTTCCAAGCTCACGGTAGTGGTTTATTTTTTAAACAATGCCCTAAAATCTTAAATTTAAAAAAGAACAATAGATTTTACTGTGAAAAGATTTCATGTTGAATAGAGAACAATGAAAACTGGCTTGCATGAGCAATATATTTTTATATAAAATTGTTTACTCTCAAAAAAAATACTTGACTTAATTTTGATTACATTAAAATAATTTTGAAGTCAATATCATAGTGAAGTTAAAGTTAAGCTTCAAAATATGAAAAGCAAATCCTTAAAGCTATCTAGAGTTGTATCATTATTTGGCAATAACATAATTGTAATTCTATAATAACTAATCTAGAAATAAAAAGGATAGAATAATTCCCACATTTTATTAGTTCAGCTTTAACCTGACACCAAAACCAAAAAAGAGAATTACAAAACTTTATTCCTCAAGCACAGGTATAAAAATTGTCAATAAAATATTAGCAAATCAAATAAAAAACATAGAAAGGATAATAAATCATGACTAAGTTGCAGTTCATCCTAGGAATGCAAGAGTAAACATTAAAAAAATCAATCACCATATTGTTATTCATCATACTGACAGATTAAAGAAGAAAAACCATATGATCATCTCAATAAAAACAAAAAAAGCCTTTGTTTCTAGCTTTTGGCTATTGTGAATAATGCTTCTATGAGCATTCATGTACAAGTTTTGCATATACCTAAAAGTAGAAGTGCTTGGTTATATAATAATTGTTTAGCTTTTTGAGAAATTGCCAAACAATTTTCCTTATCAGCCTCACCATTTTACATTCCCACTAGCAATGTATGTAGTTCTAATTAATCCATATCCTGGTCAACACTTGTTATTTTCCTCTTTAAAAAAATTTTAGCCATCCTAGTGGGTATGAAGTGGTACACATAATTGTGGCTTTAATTTTCACTTCCTCAATGACTAATGAGGTTAAGCATATTTTCATGTGCTTTTTTGAAAAAGTCTACACAAGTTCTTTGCTCACTTAAAAAAAGTGTTTGTCTTTCTATTGTTGAGCTCTAAGAATTATTTATATATTATCAATACTAAACCCTCTCAGATATGATTTGAAAATTTTCTCCAACTCAGTGTTGTCTTTTCACCTGATGATGAAGACAATTTTATCTATTTTTTCTTTTGTTATTTATGCTTTTGGTATAATATCTAAGAAACTTTTGCCATAATCAAGGTCATGAAAGATTACCCCTTTGTTTTCTCTTTGAACTTTATAGCTTTAGCCATTAATTCAAATCTTTCATCATATTTCAGTTAATTTTTGTATATGGCATGATGTAGGAGTCTAACTTTATTTTCTTCTTTCAAGTTTTTACTTAAATTCTAGTTAGTTAACACAGAGTGTAATATTAGTTTCAGAAGATTTTAGTGATCGCTTACACATAAAACCCAGTGCCCTCCTTAATACTTATCACCCATCAAGCCCATTCCCCCCTGCAACCTTCCCTCCAGCAACTCTCAGTTTGTTCTCTATATTAAGAGTCTCTCTTATGGTTTGCCTCCCTCTCATTTTTTCCCCTCCCCCTATGTTCATCTGTTTTGTTTCTTAAATTCCACATATGAGTGAAATCATATGGTATTTGTCTTTTTCTGACTTATTTCACTTAGCATAATACACTCTTGCTCCATCAACATCGATGCAAATGGCAAGATTTCATTCTTTTTTATAGCCGAGTAATATTCCATGATATATATATATACACCACATCATCTTTATCCATTCATCAGTCAATGGACATTTGGGCTCTTTTCATAATTTGGCTATTGTTGATAATTCTGGTATAAACTTCAGGGTGCATGTATCCCTATGAATCAGTATTTTGGTATCCTTTGGGTAAATATTGCAATTGCTGAGTCTTAGGGTAGTTTTATTTTTAACTTTTTGAGGAACCTCCATACTGTTTTCCACAGTGGCTGCACCAGTTTTCATTCCCCCCAACAGTGTAAGAGCAATTCCCTATTGTTGCATCCTCACCAACATCTGATGTTTCCTGTGTTACTTTTAGCCATCTGAAAGGTGTGAGGTGGTACCTCATTGTGGTTTTGATTTGTATTTTCCTAATGAGGAGTGATGTTGAGCATCTTTTCATGTGTCTGTTAGCCATCTGGATGTCTTCTTTGGAAAAATGTCTATTCATGTCTTCTATTTCTTAACTGGATCATTTGGTTTTTTGGGTGTTGAGTGTGCTAACTTTACAGATTTGGGAGAGGGTCTAGCTTTATTCTCTTGTATGTGGATATCCAGTTCTCCTAGCAACATTTGTTGATGAGATTATCCTTTCTCCCATTAAATGGTCTTGGCAGACTTATAAAAAATCAGTCATAGATGTATGATTTTTTCATTAAATTATATCTCTAATCTTATGACATTACCACACAGTCTTGATCACCATAGCTGTGGAGGGAATTTTACAATTGGGAAGTGTGAGTCCTTCAACTTTCTTTTTCAAGATTATTTTGACTATTTGTGGTCACTTGCAATTTCATCAATTTTAGGATAAATTTATTTAAAATTTAAATGTTATAATTTATAATTTTATAATAAATTTATTAAATTTTTGTTCATGGTTTCTCTTAGCTCTTTAGGGTTATTTAAGACAGTTGATTTAAAGTCTTCATAAGTAAAATGTCTTGGCTTCCTCAGGTACATTTCAATTAAATTCTTTTTTTCCCCTCTGAATGGGCCATGATTTCTTATTTCTTTATATGCCTTGTATTTTGTTGTTGAAAACTGGACTTTTGATTATTAATGAGGAAACTGAAAATTGGATTCTACCCCTTCCCAAGTTCTTCTGCTGATGCTTATTATAAGTTTTTGTTGTTTAGAAAAGTCACTATGTAAAGTTTTTTAAAAGATTGTATTCTTCATTATGTGTTGCTTCTGAAATCTCTGCTCCATTAGCTTACCGGTCAGCTACTGATTTGACAGCAATTTCATTAAATGACTACAGCCAAACAATAATAGCAACAATAACAATAGCAACAATAATAAACCATCTCCTTGTCTTAGCAAGTTGATTCTGTGTTAGGAAACTGCTGCAATGCAAGCCAGGTTATTTCCAACTCTGCATTAGCCTTCACTTCCTGTTTGCATGGTGCCTAAAGTTCATCTAGAGGGGAAATCCTAGAATCTTCTCAGGTATTTTCTTAGCATGTGTCCAGCTGTAGGCATGCATGTGGACATCTAGATTTTGCAGTGTAAGTGGGAGCTTTACAAAGCCTTTGTTCCCTAATGTGTTTTTTCATACAGCCTATTCTTTCCAAGAGTACAAACTATCCATTGTTTGCCCCTGCTCTTATCCCCTACCCCAGGTGAGCTGCAACTTGTACATCTGCCTTTAATTACTCAGACAAATGCCTTCCAGGAAGCCACTTTAGCCCTGGGAAAGCTCTGAGACAGGGAAAACAAAGGTAAGCCCTTGAGCTAATTTTTCAGGGAGGCACCAACAGGTAAAAACAAAGGGCAAGTAAAAATACAATTCTTTGACAATAAGGTCTGTATTTATTACTCTTTCTGGCACCAAAAAACTATGTAAGAGGAATGCAGGCTGCTATCTTCATGGCCACCACTGAGGTGGGGAGTGGTAGACTGTAAATGGGTTAAGGTAAAATACCACATATGCTCTCTTACCAAAATTCAGCACTTTTTAAAGAAATGAGATATAGTAGACATTTAACATTGTATGTTTCAGGTATACCACATAATTAGGTATTTGTACATTTTGTAAAATAATCACCAGATGTCTAGTTAACATCCATCACCATACATGGTTACAAATATTTTTTTCTTGTGGTGAGAACTTTGAAGATCTACTCTTTTAGAAACTTTCAAATATACAATACAGTATTATAAGTTATACTCACCATGCTATACATTACATCCCCATGACTTATTTATTTTATAGCAACTTCTTTTTTCATTAAGCATTCCCTTGGTTGTTATAAATTTTCTGTTAGATTCTAGAGTTCTGAAAAAATTATTCTGTTTTTGCCAGCTTAATAATCATTTAGTGGAGAAACCAGTCCTACTCTGACATTTTCAGTAATGTAACTTCCTGATATTTTGAAGTAACTTTTTTTACTTAACTATAACACACAGCACGAATCATGAAATTATACCACAATGAATAGTCAAAAAGAATATATCTGTATAATCACTCAGATTAAAAAATAGAATATCAACCAAAACACTTTCATTCTCCTTTCCAATCGCTATTCCTTTATCTTCCCCAATAGTAGCCACTATTGTCTTTTAACACGCTATATCAGTTTTACTAGTTTTTGAAATCTGTAAGTGGAACCAATTATTTTGAGTCTAGTTTCTTTTAGTCAATAATATGGATTACTATAATACATGTCATAATGTCAAATTGATTTGTGCACTGTGTGAAGCAATAGATTAAAAAATTATTGCTGTATAGAATTGTATGAATGAATACACTCTATGAATACACCACAGCATATTTATCCATTCTAGTGTTGTTAAACATTTAAGTTGTTTCTATTTTAGTACTATTACAAATTATGTGCCTCTGAAAATCCTTGATACCACTATTTTGGGGCAATTATGTACTTTATTAAATATATATGTGGGAGTGAAATTAGTGCTTCAAAGAGTTAGTAAATGCTGCCAAAGAATTTTCCAAAGAGGCTAACTATTCCACAAAAGAGTTCTAGCTGTTGCACATCAGAAAAAGATATGGACAGTCTTTTAAAAATTTTATCCTTTCTGATGGGTATGTGCAATGTTATCTCATTGTGGTTTGAATTTACTCTGTTGAGTAATGAACACCTTTTCACATGCTTATGACTATTTGGTTACTTCTTTTGTTAGGTCTGTTAGCCAATTTTTTTTTTCTATTGAGTTGACTGTCTCTTTTTCATATATTTGTCAAAATTATTTATACATATGTGATATAAGCACTTCATTGTTTACAGATGATGTAAAAATATTTTCCTGTGACTTGTATTTTCAGTGTCTTAATGGTGTCTTTTGAGGAAGAAAAGTTCTTAATTTTAATGTAATCTGATTTATAATTTTTTCCCTCTCTGATTAGTGCTAATTATATTTTCTTTATGAAATTTTCCAAACATAAAGAAAATATTCTCCTCTATTTTCCTCCTGAAGCTTTATTGTTTTCTTGAAACATTTGAATCTATAATTTACCTGAAATAAATTTTTAGTATGAGGTTTGGTAAAAAAAGATTCCATATGAATATCCAATTAACCAGAATAATTCATTTAAAAGATTTCTTCCTCACTGCTTTGCAGAGTCATGTTCATAAAGAATCAATTCTCTCTATATATGACAGATGTTTCTGGACTCTCTCTTTTATTCAGTTTTGTCTGGCAGTCTATAGTTCTGCCATCAACACACATCTTAATCATTATAGTTTTATAATAACTCTGAATGTCTTATAATTTTTTTTAGTTTTAAAATTCCAATTAGTCAACATACAGTATAATATTAGTTTCAGGTGTACAATATAGTGAATCAACACTTTCATACATCACCAGGTGCTAATCACAAGTGCACTCCTTAATTTCCATTACCTATTTAAACCACCTCCCTTCTGGTTACCATCAGTTTGTTCTCCATAGTTAAGAGTCTATTTCTTTAATTTTTTAAAAATATTTTATTTATTTGACAGAGAGTGAGAGAGAGCATGGTGGGGGAGGGTCAGAGGGAAAAGCAGACTCCCTGCTGAGCAGGGAGCCTGATGCGGGGCTTGATCCGGGACTCTGGGATCATGACCTGAGCTAAAGGCAGATGCTTAGCTGACTGAGTCACCCAGATACCCCTAAGAGTCTATTTCTTTGTTTGCCCCTCTCTCTCTTTTCCCTTTGCTTGTTTTTGTTTCTTATATTGCACATATAAGTGAAATCATATGGTATTTGCCTTTCTCTGACTTACTTCACTTAGCCTAATACTCTCTAGTTCCACCCATGTCATTGCAAATGGCAAGATTTCATTTTTTCTATGACTGAGAAATATTCCATTGTGTGTATATATATATACACCACATCTTCCATATACATTCATCAGTTGATGGACATTTGGGCTGTTTCCATCATTTGGCTATTGTAGATAATAAACATCAATTAATTGCTGCTACAAACATCAATTAATTCACTTTGGATTAGTATTTTTCTATTTGGATAAATATCTTGATCTGTAATTGCTAGATTGTGAAGTAGTTCTATTTTTAACTTTTTGAGAAACCTCCATGCTGTTTTTCACAGTGGCTGCACCAGTTTGCATTCCTATCAACAATGCAACAAGGTTCCCCTTTCTCCACATCCTCACCAAGATCCATTGTTTCTTGTGTTGTTGATTTTAGCCATTCTGACAGGTGTGAGGTAATATCTCATTGTAGTTTCGATTTACATTTCCCTGATGATGAGTGATATTGAGCATGTTTTCATATGTCTGTTGGCCATCTGTATGTCTTCTTTGGAAAAATGACTATTCATGTCTTCTGCCCATTTTTTAATTGGATTATTTGGGATTTTTTGGGTGTTGGGTTGTATACATTCTTTTTTTTTTTAATTTTTTTTATTGTTATGTTACTCACCATATATTACATCATTAGTTTTTGGTGCAGTGTTCCATGATTCATTGTTTGTTCATAACACCCAGTGCTCCATGCAGAACGTGCCCTCCTCAATACCCATCACCAGGATAACCCATCCCCCTCCCCCCCCTCCCCTCTAGAACCCTCAGTTTGTTTTTCAGAGTCCATCATCTCTCATGGTTCGTCTGGGTTGTATACATTCTTAATCTATTTTGGATACTAGCCCTTTATCAGATACATCATTTGCAAATATCTTCTATTCCATAACTTTCTTTTTAGTTTTGTTGACTGTTTCCTTCACTGTGCAGAAGCTTTTTATTTTGATGTAGTCCCAGTAGTTTATTGCCTCAGGAGAAATATCTAGAAAGAAGTTGCTATGGTGAATGTCAAAGAAGTTATTGCTTGTGTTCTCTTCTAGCATTTTTATGGTTTTGGGTCTCATATTTAGGTCTTTAATCCATTTTGAGTTTAGTTTTGTGAATGGTATAAGAAAGTGGTCCACTTTCATTCTTTTCAGTGTAGCTATTCAGTTTTCCCAATGCCATTTGTTGAAGAGACTGTCTTTTTCCTATGGTATATTCTTTCCTCCTTTTTCAAAGATTACTTGACCATATAACTGTGGGTTTATTTATAGATTTTCTATTGTTTCATTGATCTATGTGTCTATTTCTGTGTCAGTACCATATAATTTTGATTACTAAAGCTTTGTAATGTAACTAAAAGTCTGGAAATGTGATGCCTCCACCTTTGTTTTTCATTCTCAAGGTTGCTTTGGCTATTTGGGGTCTTTTGTGGTTTCATACAAATTTTCGGATTGTTTTTTCTAGCTTTGTAAAAAATGCTGGTGGTATTTTGATAGAGTGGCTTTAAATGTGTAAATTGCTTTGGGTAGTATAGACACATGAACAAAATTTGTTCTTCCAATCCATGAGCATGGAACATCTTTCCATTTGTTTGTGTAATCTTCAATTTTTTTAATCAGTATTTTATAGTTTTAGGAATACAGGACTTTCACTGCTTTGGTTATGTTTGTTCCTAGGTATTTTATTATTTTTGGTGCAATTGTAAATGGGATTGATTCCTTACTTTCTCTTTCTGCTGCTTCATTAATGGTGTATAGAAATGCAATAGATCTCTATAGTTTGATCTGTATCCTGGGACTTTACTGAATTTGTGTATCAGTCCTAGCAGTTTTCTGGTGGAGTCTTTTGGGTTTTCTAGATATAGTATCACACCATCTGCAAATAGTAAAAGTTTTACTTCTTCTTGCCAATTTGGATGCCTTTTTTTTCTTGTCTGATTGTTGTGGCTACGACTTCTAATATTATGTTGAATAAAAGTGGTCAGAGTGGACATCCTTGTCTTGTTCCTGATCTTAGGGGAAAGCTCTCAGTTTTTCCAATTGAGGATTACACTAGCTGTGGGTTTTTCGTATATGGCCTTTATGATGTTGAGGTATGTTGTTGTCCCTACTGTGTTGAGGGTTTTTATCATGAATGGATGTTGTACTTTGTCAAACACTGTTTCTGCATCTATTGAAATGATCATATGGTTCTTATCCTTTCTTTTATTAATGTGATATATCATGTTGATTGATTTGCAAATATTGAAACACTCTTGCATCTCAGGAATAAATCCCACTTGATTGTGGTGAACGATTTTTTAAATGCACTGTTGGATTCTGTTTGTTAGTATTTTGTTGAGGATTTCTGTATCTATGGACATCAGAGATATTGTTCTGTAGTTCTTTGTTGGTTTTTTGTGTGTGTGTGTGTGTGTGTGTGTGTGTGTGTGTGTGTGTGTGTGTGGTGTCTTTATCTGGTTTTGGAATGAGGTTAATGCTGGCCTCATAGAATGAATTTTGAAGTTTTTCTTCCACTTCTATTTTTTGCAATAGTTTGAGAATAGGTATTAACTCTTTAAGTGCCTGGTAAAATTCCCCTGTGAATCCATCTGGTCCTGGATGTTTGTTTTGGGGGGGGTATGATTACTGATTCAATTTCTTTGCTGGTTATTGGTCTGTTCCAGTTTTATATTTCTTCCTATTTCAGTTTTGGTAGTTTATATGTATCTAGAAATTTATCCATTTCTTCTAGGTTGTCTAATTTGTTGGCATATAGTTTTTCACAATATTCTAATTATTTGTATTTCTGTAGTATTGGTTTTTATTTCTTCTCTCTCATTTGCAATTTTATTTATTTGGGTCCTTTCTCTTTTTAATGATTCTAGCTAGAGGTTTACCAATTTTATTAACTTTTTCAAAGAACCAGTTCCTGGATTCATTGATCTGTTCTATTATTTTTTAGTTTCTGCATCATTTATTTCTGTTCTAATCATTATTATTTCTTTCCTTCTGACATCTTAGGCTTCATTTGTTATTCTTTTTCTAGCTCCTTTAGGTGTAAGGTTAAGTTGTTTACTTGAGATTTTTCTTGCCTCTTAAGGTAGGACTATATTGCTATAAATTTCTCTCCTATGACTGGTTTTGCTTTATCTCAAATGTTTTGGACCACTGTGTTTACATTTTCATTTGTTTCCATGTATTTTTTAATTTCTTCTTTTATATCCTGGTTGATCCATTCATTGTTTAGTAGCATGTCATTTAATTTCCATGTATTTGTGGTTGTTCCAGATTTTTTCTGTGATGTCTTCTAGTTTCATAGAGTTGTGATCAGAAAAGATGCATGGTATGACTTCAATCTTCTTGTATTTGTTGAGACCTGTTTTGTGGCCTAATACGTAGTTTATTCTGGAGAATCTTCCATGTGCACTTGAAAAGAATGTGTATTCTCCTATTTTAGGAAGGAATATTCTGAATATATCTATTAAGTCTATCTGGTCAAGGGTGTCATTTAAAGCCATTGTTTTCTTACTGATTTTCTATTTGGGTTATCTGTCCATTGACATAAGTAGGGTGTTAAAATCCCCTATTATTGTATTATTATTGATTAGTTCCTTTATGTTTGTTATTGCTTTATGTACTTAGGTGCTCCCATGTTGGGTGCATAAATATTTACAACTGTTCTATATTTTTGTTGAATTGTCCCCTTTATTATTACGTAGTGTCCTTCCTTTTTTTGTCCCTTGTTACAGTACTTTGTTTTGAAGTCCAGTTTGTCTGATATATTGTATTGTTAATCTGGCTTTTTTTTTTTTAAAGATTTTATTTATTTATTTGAGAAAGAGAGAATGAGAGAGAGAGCACATGAGAGGGGAGAGGGTCAGAGGGAGAAGCAGACTCCTTGCCAAGCAGGGGGCCTAATGCGGGACTCGATCCAGGGACTCCAGGATCATGACCTGAGCCGAAGGCAGTCACTTAACCAACTGAGCCACCCAGGCGCCCTTAATCTGGCTTTCTTTTGACATCCATTTGTATGATAAATGTTTCTCCATCCTCCCACATTCAATCTGCAAGTGTCTTTAGGTCTAAAATGAGTCTCTTGTAGGAGCATATATATGGGGTCTTGTTTTTTTGAAATCCATTTTTACACCGTTTATCTTTTAATTGCAGCATTTGTTCCATTTACATCCAAAGTAATTTTTGATAGATATGTATTTATTGCCGTTTTATTACTTATTTTGTAGTTGTTTCTGGAGATTTTTCTCTGATCCTTTCTTATCTTTCTATCTTTCATATTTTGCTGATTTTCTGATATATCTGGATTTATTTTAAACTTTGCATGTTTATTAGTGATTTCTGAAATATGGTTATAAGTAGGTTTGTATATAAACTCTTCTACATATAGCAGTCTATATTAAGTTGATGGTCTTTTAAGTTTGAACCCATTCTTTTCTCCCTTCCCCCTCCCCCCACATTTTAGGTATATGTTACTATATTTTACATCATTTTTTGTGAGTTCCTAGACGAATTTTTTTTACAGAAATATTTATTTACTGCTCTTATGTTTCCTGCCTTTATACTGTCATTTTTGGTCTCTCCTTTTCACTCAGAGTTCCCTTTAATATTTCTTGCAGGGCTGTTTTATTGGTCATGAACTCCCTTAGTTTTTGTTTGGGAAATTTTTTTATCTCTCATTGTCTTCTGAATGATACCTTTACCGGATAGTGTACTCTTTTTTTTTTTTTTTAAGATTTTATTTATTTATTTATTTATTTATTTATTTGAGCGGGCTGGGGGAGTAGCAGAGTGAGAGGGACAAGCAGACTCCATGCTGAGTGGATCCCAACACAGGGCTTGATTTCATGACCCTGATCATAACCTGAGCCAAAATCAAAAGGCAGATGTTCAAACGACTGAGCCACTGAGGCAACCTAGAGAGAGTATTCTTAGCTGCAGATTTTTCCCATTCAGCACTTTGAATATATTATACCACTCCCTCTGGCTTTTCAAGTGTCTGTTGAAAAATCTGCTGTTAGCCTTATGGGTTTTCCCTTATAAGTTAATGACGTCTTTTGTCTTGCTGCTTTTAAGATTTCTTTATCACTATATTTTACAAATTTAATTATAATTTGTCTTGGTGTGGGCCTGCTTTTGTTGATTATGATGGGAGTTCTCTGTGCCTCTTGGATCTGGATGTCTGTTCCTTCCCCAGATTAGGGAACTTTTCAGCTATTATTTCTTCAAATAAATTTTCTGCTTTCTTTTTTCTCTTTTCTTCTTCTGGGACTCCTATAATATGAATGTTATTACATTTGATGGAGTCACTGAGTTCCTTCATCTATTCTCATTTTGCATAATTCTCTCTCTCTCTCTCTCTCTCTCTCTCTCTCTCTCTCTCTCTCTCGTTCAGCCTCATTGCTTTCTATAATTTGTCTTCTAGGTCACTAATTTGTTCTTCTGCTTCTGCCAGCCTGCTGTTCATTGCATCAAGGTTTCTAATCTTATTTGTTGCACTCTTCATCTCTGATTCTTTTTCAACTCTTTTATCTCTGTGGTAGAGGTCTCACTGATGTCCTCCATTCTTTTCTCAAGCCCAGTGAGTATCCTTATAATCATTGCTTTAAATTCTCCATCAGGCATCTTACTTATATTTGTTTCACTTAGATCTCTGGACATGGCCTTACCTTGTTCTTTCATTTGGGATAAATTCCTCCATCTTCTCATTTTGTCAAAGTCTCTGCTTTCCTCTGTGTGTTAGAAATGCCAGTTATCTCTTCTGCTCCATGAAAGTAATGGCTTTTTGAAGAAGAGGTTGAGTAATGCCCAGGGCCTGGTGCTTCAGGGAGTGCCTCCAGCGTGTGTTACGTGCCCTGTGCTGTTGTGTTCTGGCTGCTCTATCCTTCAGGCCAGTCATCTGCAGAGGCTCTCCTTGCCTGTTGTGAGCAGTGTTTGGTCCCTTGTCTGAATGTGGTGAGTTTTAACTAGGTTTAATTTAGTCTGCTTGTGAAATGAGATCACCACCTGTTTTGGAACTGAGGCCCCACAAAACTCTCTGGCCAGGAGACATGGTGTGGGCAAGAGTTTGTGCTGGTCTTCTGGGGGGAGGAGTCCACCACACTAGAACTGAAGTAAGTATGACTGATAAGCGCAGTTCCACTAAGAAACAAGTTCGGCAGATAGTGTCTGTGCTGTGCTGCTTCCTGCAGGTGGCTGTGTTTATGTTGAGGGGTAGGGGAGGGAAATGGTGGCCAGCCAGCTCCTTTGTTCCCAGAGAGGTGTCTACCACACAGGGTCATGTTCTGAGAATAGCAAATAATCTCCCCACTATGTGCCCCAGGTGCCCTTCAGCAGATTGTTGTTTCAATGCCATATGCCCCCAAGTTGTTTTCCTGCCTTCTCTCCAGGATGAGCACAGTGCCCTCTGGGCTCTATCCCAGCCAAGCCCACTGACTTTTAAAACTCCTGGCTTTAAGCCCCACTGGTTGTAAGAACTCATGAAATTCATTCAGCTCTTCTTGCTTTCTAAGCCAATGGCTATAGAGAGTTGTTCTCCTTGTGTATTCCCCTGTGTGCTCCCATCTCCTGCCCTTCTCTTTGACCATGACTCTCTTCCCTCCACCGCAGGCAGCACTGTTTCTCACCTAAACCATGTCTTTGCACTTCCCACCTTCTTTGATGTGGCCTCTTCTTTCACTTTAGTTGTGGTTTGTTCTGTCAGTCTTCAGGTCAATTTCTGGGGTATTTAGGATGATTTGATAGTTATCTAGTTCTATTTGTGGGACAAGCCATAGCCTAGGGTACTCCTACTCTGTGGCCATCTTCCTCAATCTCTCTACTAAGTTAATTTCTCACTTCGTTCTTTTTGCCATATTATTTTCTTATTGCTCTTTATATTTCTAAACAAATTTTACAATTAGCTCATTAATTCCTTCCAAAAATATTGCTGCTGATATTCTTTTATCAGGATTACATTAAATCTTCAGATCAAATTGGGAAAAAATTGATATCCTTACAATACTGAGTAAAATTAATGATTATGGTATATCTCTCCATAAATTTGATTCACAATTTTAATTATAGAGGTCTTACATATCTTTTGTTAGGATTACTTCTAGATTATGTGATTTTTTTTTATCTTATTTTAAATTGAATAACTTTGTATTTTTTATTTTGTAATTGTGCTAGTATATAAAATACAGTTGAATTTTGCATATTGATGTTTCCAGTGACTTGCTACATATTCAAATTAATTAAAATAGTTTATTTGTACATTATTTTTCACTTTCCATATACATAATCATACTGTCTCTGAGTATTAAGTTTATATCTTCCTTTTCAATCTTTATATTTTTTCTTTCCATTTTTTGCCCTACTGAACTGGATAGGTCTACAAGTTTATTGTTGTGTACTAGGTGTGATGGAAGGCATGCTTGTCTTATTTTCAACAGAAGTAAAACTTTAACATTTCACCAATAAGTACAATATTTGCTTCAGTTTTTTTTTTTTAATAGAAATCCCTTTCAGACTATAGAATTTCCCCTATATTCCTAGCTTGCTAGGTGATTTTATCATGAATAGATGAGGAATTTAATCATATTCTCATTTAATGATATGATCATGAGATTTTTCCAACTGACTGACTTAATGTGGTAAATTACATTGATAGGGTATTTTTTTTTCTTTTTTTTTTTTTAAGTTAAACCAGGATTGCATTCCTGGTCTAAAGTTGACTTGCTTCTGAGATATCACCCTTTTCATATATCACTAAATTTTATTGGCTAACATTTTACTTAGTAGTCTTGCATCTATATTCATAAAAGAGATTGGCTATAAATCTCCTTTCTTGTGATGTGCTTGTTGGGTTTTGGTATAAAAAATATACTGGCCTCATAAAATAATAAAATATTCCCTCTTTCAAGAAAAAAAATATTCCTTCTATTCTCTAAAAGGTTTTCCTGAAAGATTTGTAGTATTCTTTATTTTTTTATTTTTAAGTAAGCTCTATGCCCAATGTGGGGCTTGAACTCATGACCCTGAGATCAAGAGTTGCATACTGCACTGAGTGAGCCAGCTCAGCGCCCTGACAGTATTCTTTTTTAAATGTTTAGACAAATTCCCAATGACGATATCTGGGCCCAGGGTTGTCTATGTGAAAGGTTTTTAATTTTAACTCAATTCTTTTAATAGATATATGGATATTCATATTTTCTGTTTCTTCTAGAGCCAGATATGTTAAGTTGTATTTTTATAGTATTATCTCTTAAATTTTACTACTATAGAGTTGATCATAACTATCCTATATTTTAATTGATGGTAAACAGTAGTGAACCTCTTTTTCATTCTTTTTTTTTTAATTTATTTACTTTTGAGAGAGAGAGAGAGAGCACAGGGCCGCGGTTGGAAGGGGCAGAGGGAGAAGCAGCCCCCCTCACAGAGCAGGGAGCCTGATATGGGACTTGATCCTCGGACCCTGGGATCATGACCTGAGCCAAAGGCAGATGTTTAACTGACTAAGCCATGCAGGCGCCCCTCTTTTTCATTCTTGATGTTAAGTTTGTTCCTTCTGTTTTTCCTGACAATCTTAACAAAACTTCACCAACTTATTTCCATAAACAAACTCTAGCTTTTTTGATATTTGCTATTATACATTTCTATTTCATTAATTTTTTTCCTTAACATTATTATTTTCTTCCTTATTTTGGGGAGGGTAATTTTGATATTTTTAACTCAAGGTAATTAGATCATTGAATTGTAGTCTTTCTTTTTATTAACATACAGTTATGGGTATAAGTTTACCTCTAACCATAAATTTAGATGTATCCATAAATAATGATATGTTGTATTTTCACTATCTTCCTGTTTGAGATATTAAAAAAAATTCTATTGTGATTTCTTCATTAACAATTAAGTTAGTTGGAGGTAAATTGCTTGATTTTGAAAGGTTATTTCCTTTATATATTTTTGTCATTGATTTCTAGTTTAATTCCTCTGTGGTCAGAGAACATTCTATATAATAATTACAATTTTTTGACATTTATTGGTCCTTGTATTATGGCCCTGAATATGATCAATCTTGGTCTGTATCCCATGTGCATTTGAAAAAAAAGTACATTCTTGAGTTGTAGAGTATAATGTTCTAAATATATCAGTTAAGTTAGATTTATTCTGTTCAAAACTTCTTAATTATTATGCATTCTTTTATGATTTTTAAATAAGCTGCAGAGAGAGGTCTGTAATAATTTCTTTCATTTAGCGCAAAATTGTCTATCCTTTCTATCAATTTTTTCTTGAGGCTCTGAATTCAAAATCCTGGTGGGTTCATCCTTTTATTTTGAAACAGTACTTTTCACCTTTGGTAATACTTCTTGCTTTAAAGTAAACCGTGGCAGGCAGAATTCTAAAATGTTCCCCAGAATTCCTGTCTCCCAGGATAATCCTGTATAATCGCTGGGACTGGGACTCTAATAGAGAATATATCACTCCTATGATAGACTTTAAGAAGGGAGACTCTTTGAATGGACTTGAATTGATCACATGATCCCTATAAATATAGGTGTAGAGGTCAAATGTAAAAATAATTCTGAGATTTGAACATAAGAAGTACTAGATGCGTTGTCCCTGGCTTGAAAATGGGGAAGCCGCATGGCAAGGAATGCATGCAGTCTCTGGGAGCTATGATGGCCCCCACTGATGGCCAGCAAGTAAATGGGGATGTTAATCCTACAAGGAACTAGTTTCTTTCAACAAAAAGAATGTATTTGGAAGCAAATTTGTTTTCCTTCAGAGCCTCTAATGACAACCCAACCTGGCTGACCTCTTGACTTCATTTTAGAGAGAGAGAAAAAGTGCATGCTGCACGCAAGTGGGGAGGGCAGAGGGAGAGAGAGACTCTTAATCAGGCTCCACACTCAGCCTGGAGCTCGATCTTACGACCCTGAGATCCTGACCTGAGTTGAAATCAAGAATCTCCCTTCACTGACAGAGCCAAGATGCCCCATCAACAAAAATAATGCGTTTGGAAGCAAATTCCTTTTCCTTCGGAGTCTCCAATGACAACTGAGCCTGGCTGAACTCTTGATTTCATTCTCTTGATGCCTTGAGTAGAAATCCCAATCATGCAGTGCCTAATGCCTGACCTATATTACTTTGAGTTAATAAGAGGATGTAGTTTCAAATTGCTAAGTTTGTGGTGATTAGTTATGCAGCAATGGAAAACTGATAGAAGTTATCTATACCAGCATTTTAAATTATTTACGTGGTATAATTTTCCATACATTTACTTTAACATTTTTGCTATGCATATATTTAATGTGTCTCTAGTAAGCAGCTTAGAATTCAGTTTTGTTTTTTATTCAAACTGGCAGTCTTTGTCTTATAACTGGAGAATTCAGTCAAATTACATTTAGTGTAAATAATGATATATATGGATTAAATCTACCAACCTCACAATTATTTTCTATTTGCCTAACCCACTGTGTCTCTCTCTTTCTGTCCTTTTAAGGATTAATCACATTTAAAATTATCATTTTATTAGTTTTTGAGTATTATAATATTATACTATTATTCTGGTGGTTATCACAAATATTACAAAATTGATCCTTAAATAGTTGAGCCCAAATTAACTTGGTAAATTTACATCTTTCCAGACAAAACAAAAATGTTAAATATTTTATTTCCATTTTCCTCTCCCACCTTTTGTGTATTATATTTTCATTCTACATTGCAATATTATTAAAAATTACTAAACATTTTAATACTTATACCAACATGTTATTTTTCTTTTAAAAAGTCAATATTTATTTAAATTTATTACTGTAATTTTCCAATGTTCTTATTTTATTTCTGCATTTTAATTATCTGGGATTGTTTTCCTTCCATCTAAAGCATTCCCTTTAGTTTTGTTTTTTAATTCATGCTGTTCAGCTGGCAATCATGCAGTATTTGTCCTTTTGAGATTGGCTTAACTGAGCATAATTTCCCTATGGTTCATCCATGTTGTAACATGACAAAATTTCTTTCTTTTTTAAAAGGCTGAATTGAATAATATTCTATTGTATGTAATACTTTTTTTAATAATTTTTTTAAAAAGATTTTATTTATTTGACAGCACAAGCAGAGGGGGAGAGAGGGAGAAGCAGGCTCCCTGCTGAGCAAGGATCCCAATGCGGGGCTCGATCCCAGGACCCTGGGATCAAAACCTGAGCTGAAGGCAGCCGCTTAACTGACTGAGCCACCCAGGCATCCCTGTATGTAATACTTTTTAAAACCTATTTATCTTTTGATGGTTATTTAGGTTGCTTCCACCTCCATGCTACTGTGAATAATGATGCAATGAACATATCTCTTTGATATTCTGTTTTCAATTCTTTTGAATATCTAGCTAGAAGTGGGGTTGCTGGACCACAAGGTAACTCTACTTTTCATTATTGAGGATACACAATACTGTTTTGATAACAACTGTACCATTTTACATTCCAGCCACCAGTGCACAGAGTTTCCAATTTCTCCTCATCTTTGTTAACACTTTTTATTTTCTGTTTTTGTTGTTATTTTATAGTGCCATCTTAACAGGTATAAAGTGATATTGTGGTTTTCATTTGCATTTCTCTAATAAGTAGTGATTTTGAGCAACTTTTCATATGCTTGTTAGCCATTTGTAAGTCTTCTTTGGAGACATACCTATTTAAGTCTCTTGCCTATCTTTAACTGGATTTTTTTTCCTCTTGAGCTATAGGGTTCTTTATATTCTGAATATTAAAGCCTTATCAGATATATGCTTTGCAAATAACTTTTCCCATTCCATAGGTTGCCTTTCTCCTCTGTTGATTGTTTCCTTGCTTCACAGAAGATTTTAAGTTTGAGGTAGTCTCATTTGTCTATTTTTGCTTTTGTTACCTGTGTTTTTGGTGTCACATCCAAGATATAATTGCCAAATGCAATGTCATGAAAATTTCCCCTATGTTTTCTTTCAGGAGTTTATTATAGTTTCAGGTTTTACATTTAGGATTTTCCATTTTCAGTTGATTTTTGTATATGGTGTAAGGTAAATCTAGCTTCATTCTTTTACATGAGCAAATCCTATTTTCCCAACATCACTTGATGGAGACACTATCCTTTCCCCACTGGATAGCCTTGGTAAATTTATCAAAGATCTGACCATATAGATGACAGTATATTTATGAATTCTGTTCCAATGGTTTATATGTCTGTCTTTATGCCAATATAATTCTGTTTTGATTACTTTGTATTATGTTTTAATTATCATGTCTTGAAACCAGGAAGTGTGAAGACTCTAATTTGTTTGTCTTTCTCACGACTGTTGTGGATATTACAGTTCTCTGAGATTCCATGTTAATTTTAGGATTTTTTTTTCTATTTCTGCAAAATACACCATGGGGATTTTGATAATGATTTAATCTGAATCTGTAGATCACTGTGGGTAGTATGAACAGTTTAACAATATTAAGGCTTCCAGTCTATGAACATGAGGTATCTATCCATTAATTTGTGTTTCTAATTTCTTTCTTCAATGTTTTGTGGTTTTCATTATTAAGAGTTTTGTTAATTTGGTTAAGTTTAATTCCTAAATCTTAAATTCTTTTTCATTCTGTTGTAAATGGAATTGTTTCCTTAATTTCCTGTCATATTGTTTATGGTCAGTATACAGAAATGTAACTGATTTTGTGTTTTGACTGTACCCTGCAAATTTTCTGGGTTCTAACAGTTTGTGTATGTGTGTGTGAATATATGAATTCTGCATACAAGATCATGTCTTCTACAAATAGAGATAATTTTAAATCTTCTTTTCTTGGGTGCTCTTTATTTTTCTTGTGTTTTGCTCTGGATAGATTTTTCCAGTATTCTGTTGAATAGAAGTTGTGAGTGGGCATCCTTCCCCTGTTCTTGATCTTGGAGGGACAAGTTTCAGATTTTCCATCATTGAGTATGATGTTAGCTATGTACTTTTTCACATATGACCTTTATTATGGTGGGGCAATTTCCTTTTATTACTAGTTGGTTGAATGTTTTTATCATAAAAGGGTGTTGGATTTTATCAAATACATTATTAGCATTATCTGAAATGATTGTGTGCTTTTTGTCCTTCATTCTGTTAATGTGGTTTATCACAATGATTGATTTTTATATGTTGAACTATCCTTGCATCCTGGGAATAAGTTCCACTTGTTCATGATGTATAATCCTTAAATGTGCAGTTGTATTCAATTTCCTAGTATTTTGTTGAGGAGTTAGTTTTGCATTGATATTCCTTTGGGATATTGATCTGTAGTTTTCTTTTCTGTTAGTATCTGTTTGATTTTCATATCAGGATAATGCTGGCCTGATAAATGAGTTTGGAAGTGTTCCCTCGTCTTCAGTTTTTCCAAAGAGTTTGAGAAGGACTGCTGTTAATTCTTCTTTAAATGTTAGGTACAATTGTTTAGAGAAGACATCTAGTCCTAAACATTTCTTTATTGTTGCTTTTTTAAAAATTATTACTACTTATTTAGTCTCCTTCCTAGTTAATACCTGTTCAGATCTTTTAATTTCTTCATGATTCAGTCTTCATAAGTTGTATGTTTCCAGAAATTTACCCATTTTTTCTAGGTTACCCAGTTTGTTGGCATATAATTGTTCAGAGTAGTCTCTTATGAACCTTTTAATTTCAGCAGCATCAATTGCAATGTCTCCTCTTTCATTTCTGGTATTTGTTGAGTCTTTTACCTTTTTTATTAGTCTATCTACAACTTTGTCAATTTAGTTGATCTTTTAAAAAATAACTTAGTTTTCAATATTTTTTCTGTTTTCCTATTCATGATTTCAATTTTAGTTCTGCTGTAACCTTTATTATTTTCTTCTTTCTACCAATTTCAAGTTTGTATTTTTCTTTTTCTGATCTCTTAAAGTGTACAGTTAGATTGTTGATTTCAAATCTTTTTTTAACATCAACATTTTCTACTATAAATTTCTTAGATGTTTATTTATAAACTTCTTAGCAGTGCTTTTGCTGAATCCCATGTTTTGGTAGATTGTATTTTTATTTTCATGTCTCAAGATATCTTCCAATCTCCTTGTGATTTCTTTGTTGATCTGTTGATTATTGTGTTTCGACTTTGTACCCTGCAAATTTTCTGGATTCTGTTATAAGTTCTTAGTGTTGCTTAGTTTCCACATATTTGTGGATGAGAATGTTGCTTAGTTTCCACATATTTGTGGATTTTCCAGTCTTCCTTTTGCTATTGACTTCTAGTTTCATTTCATTGTGGTTGTAAAAGTTGTTATAATTTCAATCTTAATAATTTGTTAAAACTTATTTTGTGACCTAACATGTGATCTATATTGGAGAATGTTTCATGTGTAATTGAGAATAATGTATATCCTGCTGTTGTTGAATGGACCATTCTGTACTTGTCTCCCAGGTCCAATTGGTCTATGGTGTTGTTTGGGTCCCTGTTTCCTTATTGTTCTTCTGTGTGGGAGATCTATTAATTATTGAAAGTGGGGTGTTGATTGTTGGTGGAATGCAAGCTGGTACAGCCACTCTGGAAAACAGTATGGAGGTTCCTCATAAGTTAAAAATAGAGCTACCCTATGACCCAGCAATTGCACTGTTGGGTATTGACTCCGAAGATACAGATGTATTGAAAAGAAGGGGCACCTGCACCCCAGTGTTCATAGAAACAACATCCACAATAGCCTGAAGTGTGAAAGGAGCCAAGATGCCCTTCAACAGATGACTGGATAAAGAAGATGTGGTACATATATACAATGGAATTTTACTCAGCTATCAGAAAGGATGAATACCCACCATTTGCATTGACATGGATGGAACTGGAGGGGATTATGCTAAATGAAATAAGTCACTCAGAGAAAGACAATTATCATATGGTTTCACTCATATGTGGAACATAAGGAATAGCATGGAGGACCATAGGAGAAGGGAAGGAAAACTGAAGGGGGAGAAATCAGAGAGGGAGCCAAACCACGAGACTTGACTCTGGGAAACAAACTGAGGGTTGTGGAAAGGAAGGTGGGTGGGGAGATGGGGTAACTGGGTGATGGGTATTAGGGAGGGCACTTGATGTGTTGAGCACTGGGTGTTGTATGCAGATGATGAATCATTGAACACTACATCAAAAACTGGAGATGTACTATATGTTGGCTAATTGAATTAAAAAAAAGTGGGGTGTTGGAATCTCCTATTTTTGTGTTATTACCTCTTTCTCCCTTTACTTCTGTCAATGTTTGCTTTATATATTTGGGTGCTCTGCTGCTAGGTACATATATATTTATGATTTTTATTTCTTTCTGGTGAATTGGTCATTTTATCATTATATAATGTACTTTGTCTCTTATGACAATTTTTGATTAAAGTATATTTTTTCCTACATAAGTATGGTCATTCCTGCTCTCTTTTGGATAGCATTTTCACAGAATATATTTGTTCATTCTTTCACTTTCAGCCTATTTTTGTCCTTATACCTGAAGTGAATTTCTGTAGACAGCATATAGTTGGATCCTTTTTGTTTTTAATACATGCAATCACTTGATTTGGGAATTAATCCATTTATATTTAAAGAAATTACTGACAAGGAAGGATTTACTATTGCCATTTTAAAATTATTTTCTTTCTATTTTGTATTTATTTTGCCCCACATTTTATCTCTTCCTGCCTTACTTTGTGTTTCATTGACTTTTTATAGTGACATGTTTTGATTCTGTTCTCATTTTCTTTGTGCATATTCTGTAGGCATTTTCTTTTGTGATTACCATGTGTATTATATAAGAGATTTTATAGTTATACACATCTATTTTAAAGTGATACCAAGTTAACTTCATTTGCATCAAAAAACTAGTCCTTTATAGCTCCCCCTTCACTTTGTTACCAATGTCACAAATTATATCTTTTTATATTTTATAAATGTTAATATAGTTTATTTTATATAGTTTATATAGTTTTTTTCATCATATATAGTTTATAGTTTATATAGTTTAGTTTATATAGTTTTTTATAGTTTATATAGTTTTATATAGTTATTTTATATTTTTCATCATAATGTACTCTTTAATCCCCATACCCTGTATCACTCATCCCCCCCATCCCTCTGGTAATGATCAGTTTGTTCTCTGTAGTTAAGTCTGTTTCATGGGGGGCGCCTGGGTGGCTCAGTTGGTTAAGTGGCTGCCTTCGGCCCAGATCATGATCCTGGGGTCCTGGGATCGAGTCCCGCATCAGGCTCCTTGCTCAGCAGGAAGCCTGCTTCTCCCTCTGCCTCTGCCTGTCTGCCACTCCCCCTACTTATGCTCTCTCTCTCACTATCTCTGTCTCTGTGTCAAATAAAAATAAATAAAATCTTTTTTTTTAAAAAAAGAGCCTGTTTCTTCGTTTGTCTCTTTTTTTTCTTTGCTAGTTTTTTTTTCTTAAATTCCACATATGAATGAACTCATATGGTATTTGTCCTTCTCTTATTTCACTTAGCATTATACTCTCTAACTCTATCCATGCTGTTGCAAATGGCAAGATTTCATTATCATTTATGGCTGAGTAATATTGCCTTGTATATATATACTACATCTTCTCTATTCATTCATCTATCAATGAACACTTGAGTTGCTTCCATAGTTTGGCTATTGTAAATAATGCTGCAGAAAACATATGGGTGCATGTATCCCTTCAGTTAATGTTTTTGTTTTTGGGGGGGTAAATACCCAGTACTGTAATTACTGGATAATAGGGTAGTTCTATAATTAATATTTTTGAGTAACCTCCATACTGTTTTCCAGAGTGGCTTCACCAGTTAGCCTTCCCACCAATAATGCATGAGGGTTCCTTTTTCTCCACATCCTCGGCAACACTTTCTTGTGTTGTTGATTTTGGCCAATCTGACAGGTGTGAGGTGATTTCTCTTTATAGTTTTGATTTGTATTTCCCTGATGATGAGTGATGTTTGCCATCTGCATGTCTTCTTTGAAGAAGCCCATTTTTCAATTGGATTGTTTTGGGGGTATTGAGTTGTATGATTTCTTTATATATTTTGGATCTTAACCTTTTATCAGATATGTCACTTGCAAATATCTTCTCCCATTCTATAAGTTGCCTTTTTTGTTTTATTGATTGTTTCCTTCACTGTGCAGAAGATTTTTATGTTGATATAATCCCAATAGTTTATTTTTTATTTTATTTCCCTTGTCTCAGGAGACATATCTAGAAAAATTTGCTATGGCTGATATCAGAGAGATTATTGCCTGTGCTCTCTTCAAGGATTTTTATGGTTTCAGGTCTCACATGTAGGTATTTAATCTATATTGAGTTTTTTTTTGTGAATGGTGAAAAAAGTGGTCAAGTTTCATTCTTTTGCATGTGGATGTCTAGTTTTCCCAATACCATTTGTTGAAGAGACTGTCTTTTCCCTTTGTATATTCATTCCTCCTTTGTTGAAGATTAATTGACCAAATAGTTGTGGGTTTATTTCTTTTTTTGTTGTTGTTCTATTCCGTTGATCTATATGTCTGTTTTTATGCCAGTACCATACTGTTTTAATTACTATCACTTTGTAATGTGACTTGAAATCTGGAATTGTGATACTTCCATTTGTTTTTCTTTTTCAAGATTGCTTTGGATATTCAAAGTCTTTTTCATTCCATACAAATTTTAGGATTGTTTGTTCTAATTCTGTGAAAAATGATGTTGGTATTTTGATAGGGATTGCATTAAATCTGCAAATTGCTTTGGGTAGTATAGGCATTTGAACAATATTTGCTCTTCCAATCCATGAGCAGAGAATGTCCTTCCATTTCTCTGTGTCATCTTGAATTTATTTCATCAGTGTTTTAAACTTTTCAGAATATAGGTCTTTCACCTCTTTGGCTAAGTTTATTCCTAGATATTTTGTTGTTTTGATGTAATTATATATGGGATTGTTTTCTTAATTTCACTTTCTGCTGTTTCATCATTAGTGTATAGGAATGCAAAAGATTTCTGTACATTGATACTGTATCTTGACTTTGCTGAATTCGTTTATTAGTTCTAGTAGTTTCTGGGTGGAGTCTTTTGGGTTTTCTTTCTATAGTATCATGGCATCTATTAATAGTGAGCTTTACTTCTTCCTTACCAATTTGGATGCCTTTTATTTCTTGATGTTGTCTAATGTCTGTGGCTAGGAATTCCAGTACTATACCGAATAAAAGTGGTCAGAGTGGACATCCTTGTTTTGTTCCTGATCTTAGGGGAAAAGCTCTGTTTTTCACCATTGAGTATGATGTCAGGAATGAGTTTTTCATATAAGGCCTTTATTATGTTAAGGTTTGTTCCCTCTAGACCTACTTTGCAGAGGGTTTTTATCATTAATAGATGTACTTTGTCAAATGCTTTTTCTGCATCTATTGAAATGATACGGTTTTAACCTTTTCTCTTACTGATGCAGTTTTATATAGTTTAAAAAAATGCTTTATCTTCTAAATTCTAAACTTGAATTTAAAGTTATTTATATACTACCACTATATAAAGTGGTATATATAAAGTATATACACTTATTTATATACTACCATTATATACTGTGTTACAGGATTTTGGTTTTGTCTATATATTTTCTTATGCTTTATTTTGCTGTCTAGTTTTCATTCATTTTGACTTGAAGGACTCCCTTTAGCAGTTCTAGTAAGGCAGGTGTATTGGTGATAAACATTCTCATTTTTATCTTAGAAGGTCTTTATTTCTC
The DNA here is from genome assembly GCF_003265705.2 of Callorhinus ursinus. Lineage (NCBI taxonomy): Eukaryota > Metazoa > Chordata > Mammalia > Carnivora > Otariidae > Callorhinus > Callorhinus ursinus. The sequence continues at coordinate 57,208,470 of NW_027397063.1, read as the reverse complement.
CTTCATTCTTGAAGTAGTTTTCCAGATCTAGTATTCAAGGCTGCTTCTTTTTCTTCTTCTTCTTCTTCTTGCACTTTGAATATATCAACGCACACTCTTCTATCCCAAAATGTTTCTGCTGAGAAATCCACTGATAATCTTATGGGAGTTTCCATATACACGATGAGTAGCTTTTCTGTTGCTGCTTTCAAGATTATTTCTTTGTGTTTGGCCATTTGATTATGATATATCTCAATATGGGCCTCTTTGGATTCACCTTCGTTGGAATATTTGGAGGTTCTTGAATGTATATGTTCATTTACTTATTCAAATTTGGAAGTTTTCCGCCCTATTTTCTCTCTCTTCTCCTTCTGGGACTTCCATAATGCTTATATTGGTCTACTTAATGGTATTCTATAAATCCTTTAGGCATTCTTTTTGTTCTTCTGGCTTGATAATTTTCATATTACCTATCTTCAAGTTTGCTGATTCTTTCTACTGATTGTCTTCTGTTGATCCCTCCTTCTAATAAAATTTTTCAATTCAGTATTTTTCTCTAAAATATCTTTTTGGTTCTTTTTTGTAGTTGTTCTTTATTGATATTCTCATTTCATTCATTCATCATTTTCCTGATTTTATTTAGTTGTCTGTGTACTCTAGTGCATTGACCTTCTTTAAGACAATTGTTCTGAACTGTCAGGTAATTTACAAATATCCATTTCTTTAGGGTCAGTTTTTGGAGGTGTTTTTTATTCCTCAATTGGGCCATATTTCACTATTTCTTTGTGTTTCTTGTTATATCTCGTTTTGAATTTAGCATTACAGCCTTCTCTTATGAACTGGCTTTGTATAGGGGAAGACCTTCACCAATCAGTCCAGGTAGAGATCATGGGGGCTTCTCAAACCTTTAATGAGGATGTGTCTCTTTTGGGCTTGTGTGTATAATTTCCTAATTAGAGAGGTTTCTGGTTTATCAGTGGCTTGTCATCTTCCGCTCCCTCTACTGTCTGCCAGCAGCACTGCAAATTTTTGGTGCTTCAACAAACCACTGAGGTCTTTTGTTCTCTGCCCTCAGGTCTCCATGTTTCCATCAGTACTTTAGATTCTGTCTTACCTGAGTCAGTCTCTTGGGGATCCCCCTGAAAAGGAGGAACACTGAATGTACATTCTGCTTTTCTATTTCCCTCTCATGAAAGAAGATGCAAGTTGGGCTTTCCACCTGAATATGAGCTGTGACAATTTGGGGGAGGAGATGACACAATCAAAATGAAATGAGATGGCTGTGGCTATTCTGGACTTTCAGCTTGCCTGGGATACTATGATTTCCTAAATAATTTCTGGGGTTTTCATGAAGGTTTTTTGGAACATATCCTGTTGTTACATATGTGCTACCTATTCTGACATCTTGCTGATGTCACTCTCCATTGATAATTTTATGGAGTATTTTCCCATTGTTTTTCTCCTAATCTAACTATACTGTTATGTTTGAAGTAAGTATATTGAAATAGCATATAGTTAGGTCATGTTTTTAATCCACTCTGCCAATTTGTACATTTGAAGTGGTGTATTTAGACTGTTTATATATTTTTTATTTTATTATGTTATGTTAATCACCATACATTACATTATTAATTTTTGATGTAGTGTTCCATGATTCATTGTTTGCATATAACACCCAGTGCTCCATTCCACACATGACCTCTTTAATACCCATCACCAGGCTAACCCACCCCCCCACCCCACTCCCCTCTAGAACCCTGTTTGTTTCTCAGAGTCCATAGTCTCTCCTGGTTTGTCTCCCCCTCCGATTTATATTTAATGGAATCATTGATATGTTAGGGCTTCTGTCTCCCCCATCCACTCTTCCCCTGCATTTTTATGGATTTATTCAATTATTTAATACAACCTTATGATGTGTTAATAATGTTTTTTAGTGTATCTTTTTGTATATTTTTTAATGGTTGCTTTACTTGTCACAGTCTTTTTGTGTCATCATTACTACTATATTGAGGTAACTATAAAAACCTTGCTCCCTTTACCTCACTTTATCCTCTCTCATTTGTAATTGCCTTAAATATTTCCTCTAGGATATTTTTGTTAGGTATAGGATTCTGGATTGCCAGTTGTTTTATTTCAGCGCTTGAAACAGATGAGATTTTCTTCTGGCTTCCATGGTTTCTGATGAGAAATCCACTGTCATCCAATTGGTGTTGCACTATTTGTACTGCATCATTTGTCTTGTTGCTTTCATGATTTTTTACTTGATGTTTAGAAGTTTGACTTCTAAGTGTTCAGAAGTTTGACTATGATGTGTCTTGTAGATTACGTGTTCATTCAGCTTCTGGAATCTATAGGATTAGACATGTCTATTGCCAAATTTAGGAAGTTTTCAGCTATTATTCTTTATGCAATTTTTCAGCCTTGATATCTTTCTTCTTTCCTTCCTCACTGTACTTGCAGTGACCCAAGAAGAGGGAAATGTGTGGCTCCTCATTACTGCTGGGTGTTGGTTGGAATTATGGTTCCCCATATGATCTCCTCTAAAACTACAGGTGATGGGTTTCATTACCAACCAGCAGGGTTAAAAGTTCTGTACTGAGCTTTTGCTCAATGTCAGAAACTGATGCTCTCCACTTAGCCTCTGCTGGAGTGGGTTGTTGTGGGCCATAGATTTTTCTGTGGTGGTAAGAGAGATTAGTTTCTAACAGTTTTCTATCTTGATAGGTCCCCTTATCTCATCCTTTGGCTAGAGAGTGCTAGCTTTTGTTGGGCTTTTTTTATTGTTTTATCTGTGCCCATTGGCAGTTCCAAGTTGCTAGCTACTTCAGCTCCAAGTCTGGGATATATGAAGCAAAAAGAAAACCTAACAAACTCACCATCATGTCATTTCTTGGGTGTTGGGGGACCCTAGACAGCTTCACTTCTCTCCACCTTTTCCAATCATCTTATGTTTGTTTAATATATAATACCCAGGGCTTTGAGTAGTACTTAGTGGAAAAAATAGGAAAAAGTATATCTGTTCTATATCTCATAAGAAGAGCCCTTTATAATCTTTTAAATATCTTTATCTGTTGTTATGTCTCTATTTCCATTCTTTTTTAAGATTTTTTTTTTATTTATTCATGAAAGGCAGAGAGAGAGAGAGAGACGCAGAGGGAGAAGCAGGCTCCCAAGGAGCAGGGAGCCTGATGCGGGACTCGATCCCAGGACCCTGGGATCATGACCTGAGCCAAAGGCAGACGGTTAACCATCTGAGCCACCCAGGCGCCCCTCTATTTCCATTCTTAAGATTAGAGCATGAAGTCAGTTGCTACAGGAAGTAGTGATATTTCTGGTACTGCCTAGAGCACAATTATAGGAAAGTGTAAAAATTCAATAAAATCTTTTGTTGATGAATTAATGAAGTCATAAATCACATCCCACTTACCCAGTAATAACAATTTCTGGATATGTTTGTGTTCCAAGGTTCCAAGCTCCTCCACTGATTGGCCACTCCTAAATAGATTATTCAGGAAGAATTTATGAGTTTTATTTTTTAAATTTAAATAACAAACATTTTAAATGAAAACATTTTAAAATAATGGCAAACTATTCACTTAAAGGAAATAGCTGTAAAGTAACAAAGGATGAAGTGTGCAGCTATCTTTTAATTCTTTCACTGAACAAACAATTCCAAATGCACAATTCTATCTCCTTTAAAAATATAAATTTTAACAAATATTACCATTTACATAAAAAGTACTTAAAAAGTATTTTAATCATACAAATACAGTGTTGCTACATTTGCCACATAGTCTGTGTACCACCAAACTATCATAGTTCTATTTAACACAGAATACTATGTAAATTGTGCCCCCTTGAGTTGTCCATTCCAACAGCCTTGTGCAAATAGAAATCATAAAGAGGGAGTCTATTACTATTGTAAGTATTTGAATCCTGTAGTTAAATACAACAAAATGGAATTTAGAAAGTTATTTAACAAATGACTATTGTGTCTTGTTAGCCACTGAATAACAATTAACTGAAAAGAGTTGACTCTTGAATTTTGTAAAACATAATCCTTTATCTAAAATAGTTAAAAACTACATTTTATGGTTCAAATATATATTTAGTATATAAATATATATGATAGGTAACTATATCTCAGTATATAAGTATATACTAAGTATATAAGAAATTTATACTCTTTAGGCTTAAAGCTATGTAGCATTTAGGAAATTTAAATTTCACAAGTTATGCCTTTTATAGATAAGAGCTTATGACCACAAAAGAATTTAGCTCAAGTCTTCTTATATGGAAGGTCAAAAAGAACAGGAAATAGTATGATCATATAAAGAAAACTTATTTTTAATTGTTACTTTTACCTTATTACTGTATCCTTGTTTTTTATGCTTGACTCCTATAGAGTAGAGTACTAGAATCAGATCTGGTGGGCAATCAGCAAAGTATGCTGTGCATGTAACTGGTGATTCATGAATGTCCATGGGATATGGATTTTCAAAGATTGGAAAACTAACAGATGAAGACAATATATTAGTGTTATATTGCAAATATAAAAAATGAAATCACTTTTATAAAACAAATCCTAAAATCTTCTAAATATTACATATTTCACTTAAGTATCATAAAACAAGGATCACATGAACAAGAATGTTCTTTTAAGATTATCTGCAAAATGTAATATGAATACTGGTAGAATTTTACTTGAATAAATTCACTGTCTTTTCTGTAATTCCAAAATTCCACAGTGATACCACCTTGCTAATATGAACAGAACGAATTATGTTAAACTGAAAATGTATTCGTCAAGTTGACTTATTAGTGAATGTATTAAAGCATATCAATTAGGTGTTTTATCTATGTACAGTTTCATGTAAATATATAATATAAATGCTAAAATATCTTAGTAATCTTGACATGTGTTTCCTAGTGAGGTAATACATACACAAGTGTTTCTGGTCTTTTGCAGGAATAATTGAAAGATGAGTTTGCTATGTAGGTGTGTGTATGATTATATATGTTTAAGATCATTTCCAAAGTAAACTAGAGAACATAGTAGGAATACAGACTTATGGATATAGTAAATTTCATATCCTCAAGCCTACCATAATTTTAAAAATGGGTATCAGTATAGAACCACATCAAGAATTCTTACAGCCATAACATACCGTGCACTTCTTATGTACCAGATGTAAAAGGAACTGTAGTAGAAGGCATGGAGTATTAGTCTATGCTGCATATGTTCTAGGTCTGTATGTTCATGTTACAAGGTCATGAGGGCTAGTAAAAATAATTTTCCCCATATCATTAGGAACTTAGTTAAAAACTTAGTCTAATCTCTGGAGAGTATGATATGCGCATGTATTAGCAAGAATTTTCTTCCCTCTGATCTGAAATACTGCAGATTTCTATCCCAGATAAGAATAGTGGTATATGCAAAATCAGGTGGAAAGGAGCAAGTTGAATTTAATAAATGACATATCTGATAAAGGATTGGTGCCCAAAATATATAAAGAAATTATACGACTCAACACCCCAAAAGTGAATAATCCAATTAAAAGATGGACTGAAGATATGAATAGACATTTTTCCGAATTAGACATTCAGATGGCCAACAGGCATATGGAAAGATGCTCAACATCAGTTATCATCAGGGAAATTACAAATCAAAACTACAATGACCTATCACCTGTCAGAATGGCTAAAATCAACAGCACAAGAAACAACAGGTGTTGGTGAGGATGCAGAGAAAGGGGAATGAGTGTCTTACACCGTGGCTAGGAATGCAAACTGATGTAGCCACGCTGGAAACAGTACGGAGATTCCTCAAAAAGTTAAAAATAGAGTTATCCTATGATCTAGCAATGCACCTCTAGGTATTTACTCAAAGAATACAAAAATACTAATTTAAAGGGACACATGCATCCCAGTATTTATAGCAGTATTTTCTACAACAGCCTAACTATGGATGCAGCCCAAGTGTCCACCAACTGTTGAATGGACAAAGAGGATATAGTATATATACACAATGGAATATTAGCCATAAAAAAGAATGAAATCTTGCCATTTGCAATGACATGGATGGAGCTACAGAATATAATGCTAAGAGAAATAAGTCAGTCAGAGAAAGACAAATACTATATGATTTCACTCATATGTAAGAATTTAAGAAACAAAACAAATGAGCATAGGTAAAAAAAGAGAGCAAACTAAGAAACAGACTGTTAACTATAGGGAACAAACTGATGGTTATCAGAGGGGAGGTGGGTAGGGGAATGGATTAAATAGGTGACAGAGATAAAGGAGTACAGTTGTGATGAGCACTGGCCATTGTATGGAATGCTGAATCACTATATTATACACCTGAAACTAATATTATGCTATATGTAAACTAATTGGAATTTAAATAAAAACTTGAAAAGTATAAAGTACTACCTGGACCCAGAAATAAATTAGAGAGATAGCAAGTAGGTTAAAATAGATGGATTGGCTGTTCTCTGTTTCAGAGTAGAAATCAAACACTTCTGAGATTGATGAATTAGAAGTAAAATACATGAGTCACCTTAATGACCACACCTATAACTTGGGATTTGATAATAGCAAGAGGTTACAATGATAGACTCCTGACAAGGTGAACAATATCATGAAAATGGGGAAAATTACTTTAGTATATTGGCAATGAGTAAAGAAAAAAATAGTCAAGTAAAAAGTAACAAAATGTATTATAAGAATTTAGATATGGAGATGTAAGCAAAGATATAAATCCAAGAAATCAAGAAGAAAAATTTGTAAGCCCTAATGTTTGTTTTTATATAAACAATTAAATGGAAAAAAGGAGAGAAGGGAAGAAGAGTTAAATTACTTTGAAAAGGAGTATAAAACTGCAATATAATAACATGAAATATGGTTAAAGGTAATTGAAAGGAAAGAGAATATGTTAAATTTCTTGTAATAGGCAATGATATGGGGATGTCACAAAGATTTTAAAACATGGTGCTGCTGAAGGTGAAATAAAAAGTAGCGAAAGGTCATTTCACATACTTATATAAACTAAAGAAAAGCATAAGAATAAATGTATATACTGAAAACACTGAGTATTAAAGGTATAGTGGGCCTTGAAAGATATTAGCCAATCAGATAAGGTATAAGAAACCATGAAATGTGGCACAGAAAGAAGAGTACCACTGAGATCAGAACAGTACATTTTAATAAAACCAATATTAGAACTTAGAGGAAGAGACATAAATCCATACATGTATATAAAATTTAATCAAGTTTAATGTTGATAAATAGAATAGCCAGGAAGAATCAGTGATGATGATCTTATGGCCCTAATACTACATCCCTTTCAAAATACCGAAATATATGCTGCAAATGAGCATAAAGTACTTTGGCTCTGACATTTTTTGGTAAAGATTTACTTATTTATTTGAGAGAGAGAGAGCATGGTGGGGAGGTGCAGAGGGAGAGGGGAGAATCTCCAGTAGACTCCTCGCTGAGTGAGGAGCCCAATGCAGGGCTCAATTCCATAACCTTGAGATCATGAGCTGAGTTGAAATCAAGAGTCAGACACTTAACCAACTGAGCCACCCAGGTGCTCCTGTCTCTGACATTTTTAAATGACATAGAAAGTAGAACTCCCAGGCTTTAAGTCATTCAACAGAAATTTACTGAGAACCTACTCCATGTGCAGACAAAGCTCCTCCTTCATGATACCTATACTGTCTAGTAGAGAATCTTTAAAGCAATAATAAACAAATGGAAAATTTTATCTGTGTCAGAGCTATGAAGGAGAGGAGAAGGGAAGTATGCAAGTCTGTAATAGGATATTTGACCCAATTTTATAGGTAATGAAAATAATTTTTAATGAGGAATGATATCTGAGTTGTTTCTTACAGATAAGATCTTAATAAGAGGAAAAAGGCAGGGGAAATTAATACATGCAGAGAAGAGAGAATATACAAAACTTCTGCATGTATAAGGGCTAAGAGAAGATCAGTGGGTCTAGAGTATAGAATGAGGGAAAATCAGAGTTAGGAAGAAGATAGAAGAGTAGGAGGATCCTGAGCTCACTTTCTCCCATGGACAAGATAACAACTACATCTGTGCAACTAACTCTGAAAATGATCTAAAGACTGGCAGAACAGACTGTCCTTAGTCAATTAGAGAGAAGAGTCACACTGAAAAAGGTAAGAGGGGCAGAGATGTAGTTGGGAACCAGATCCCTGCTAAGACTAGACACAAATGAGAGGGATACCAAGCATGGGGAAGCAAGAAGATTAGACCCCACACCAGGCATCCCAGGCACTGGGGATCTGCCCTGAGAAGATGAGTCTCCATTTACACAGGGCTTTAAAAACCAATGGGGCTTAACTCCAAGAAAGACAGAGGGAGATAGGAAACTGAGTCCCTGCCCTTAAAGATCCAGCATAATAAAAAACCCCAACTGAGACACAGCACAGAAGCAGTAGTTTGAAAATTTACTAATTTCAAAACGTGCAACGGAGGGACAGCGATCTTCAGACTTCTCCAAGAACAAGTGTTGGTGGGTGCCATTTTTCCTCCCATCTCCCAGCCTAGATAGCTGTACACTTGCAAACCAGCCCTAACACTCTCCACATATCTTTCTAGAACTGTGTGCCCTACCCCATTCAACCCACCTGCAAAGCAGCTCCTGACCCTTTACATCCTGCAATCATCCCTGGTAAGGAACCAGTGCCACTCCAAAATGACTTCTACCCGGGGGAGAGGGGGAGACAACCCTACACAGCAGCATACCTACAATTCCAGCAACCAAGCCTTTTAGCGACTATGCAGAGAGAGAGCCCTGCTGGTCAGTGTATCCACAGTTATGGTATAGATTGCAAAACCTAGTCTAGTTCCTGGCCTCACCCATCAACAAAAGCATCTGTGGGCCAAACAGGGAGAAAGCCCTGCCATGGGGTGTGCCTCTGCAGAGGCTAATTGTAGACAGCGAGGCTGACTGTTGACCCCACCCACCTACAAGCCCACAGAGACCTTGGGTCCCTCAACAGCACAGGGACCAAATCCTGTCCAGTGCACCCAGAGAGGCAAAATGGATCATTGCAGCTGACTGGGTTAAGGACAGATGCTGCTCAGTCCACCCAACCCCTAGAGATTATATCCCAGGAACATCTAGCTCTGGTAACTAGGGGAAATATCACTAAAGGGCACCACAGGACCTCTTCTTCTTCTACATAAGACCACTATTTTCAAGACCAAGTGATATAGCTGACCTCCATAATACAGTAAAACAAACAGAGTTTGACAAAATGAGACAGAGGGATATGTCCCAAAATGAAAGAAAAAAATCACAGCAAAAGATCTAAGCAAAGCTGAGATAGGCAGTATGCCTGATAAAAATGCAAAGTAATGGTTATAAAGATACTCATTGGACTTCAAAAGAGAGTGGATGAATTCAGTGAGAACTTCAACAAAGAGAAAGAAAATATAAAACAGAACCAGGCAGAGATGGAAAATTCAATAATTGAAATAAAAACACACTAGAGGGAAAAAAACAGCAGATTAGGGTAGGCAGAAAAATGGATAAGTAATCTGGAAGACAGGTTATTAGAAAGCAAACAACCAACCAAGAATAATGAAAAATGAGAACAGGTTAAGGGAACTCAGCCAATATCATCAAGAGTATTAACATTCACAGTATAGGGATCCCAAAAGGAGAAGAGAAAGAAGGCATAAAACTTATTTGAAGAAATAATAGCTGAAAACTTCCCTAATCTGGGGAAGGAAACAGACATCCAGATACAGGAATAACAGAGAGCCCCTAACAAGATTAACCCAAGAAGGTACATACCAAGACATATAATAATTAAAATGGCAAAAAGTAATAGAATTTTAAAAGCAACAAGAGAAAAAAAAAGTCTCATAAAGGGAAATCCCATAAGGCTATCAGCTGAGTTTCAGCAGAAACTTTGTAGGCCAGAAGACAGTGGTATGATATATTCAAAGTGCTGAAAGGAAAAAAAAAACAAAAACATGTGCAACCAAGAATACTCTATCCAGCAAAGTTACCATTCAGAATAGGAGAGATAAAAAGTTTCCCAAACAAAAGTTAAAAGAGCTCATCACCACTAAACCAGCCTTATAATAGATGTTAAAGGGAATTGAGTGGAAAGAAAAGGCTTTGACTAGAAAAAATTATGAAAGGAAGAAAGTTTGTGGGTAGAAGCAAACATGTAATGAAGGTAGTAGATTAATCACTTATAAAGCCAGTATGGAGGTTAAAACACAAAAATAGAAAATTATATCTACAAAACCAATCAAGGTATATACAAAATAAAAATGTAAATTATGACATCATATACATAAAACATGGAGACAGATTAGAAATTTAATGCTTTTAGAATGCATTTAAACTTAAATGACCATCCAGTTAATATAGACTGCCATACCCGTGAGATATTATATATGAACCTAATGGTAACCACAAATCAAAAACCTACAGTAGATATACACAAAATAAATAGAAAGTAATCCAAGCATAACACTAAGGAAAGCCATTAAATCACAAGAGAAGAGAGCAAGAGAAGAAGAAAGGGACAGAGAAGAACTACAAAAACAACTAGGTTACAATTTACTTTAAAGGGGCTAAGTGCTCCATCAAAGGACTTACATGACTAAATGGTTAAAAAACAAGGCCCATCTATATGCTGCCTACAAGAGACTCCCTTCAGACCTAAAGACACATACAGACTGAGAGTGAAGGGCTGAGAAACCATAAAGCATGAAAATGAAAGCAAAAACAAAACAAAACCAGGGGTAGCAACACTTAGAGCTTAGGGTAGACTTTAAAACAAAAGACTTTAAAACAAAGACTAACGAGAGAAAAACTCACTACATAATGATAAAGGGAACATCCAAGAAGATGATATAACAATTTTAAATATCTATGCACCCAAATTGGAGCACCCAAATACATAAAGCACATATTAACAAATATAAAGGGAAAAAAATTAACAGTCATACGATAATAGTAGGGGACTTTACCACCCCACTTAAGTCAATGGATAGACCATCCAGACAGAAAATCTAGAGGAAATAGTGCCTTTGAATGACACAACAGACCAAATATATACAGATATATACAGATCATTCCATCCAAAGCCAGCAGAATACACATTCTTTTCAATTGCACATGGAACATTCTCCATGGTAGATCACGTTAGGCCATAAAACAAGTCTCAATAAATTTAAAAGGCTTGGTATCATATCGAGCAACTTTTCTAACCACAATGATATGAAAATGAAAATCAACTACAAGAAAATTTGGAAAGAACAAATATATGGAGGCTAAACAAAATGCTACTAACCAACCAGTAGGTTCGACCAAGAAATCAAAGAGGAAATAAAAAAAAAAACATGGAGACAAATGAAAATAAAAACATAATAGTCCAAAATCTTTGGGACATGGGGTGCCTGGGTGGCTCAGTCAGTTAAGCGTCTGCCTTCGGCGCAGGTCATGATCCCAGGGTCCTGGGATTGAGCCCCACATCCAGCTCCCTGCTCAGTGGGGAGTCTGCTTCTCCCTCTGCCACTCCCCCTGCTTATGCTCTCTTGTGTGCGCTCTCTTTTTCTGTCAATTAAATAAATAAAATCTTTTAAAAAAATCTTTGGGACACAGCAAAAGCAGTTGTAAGAGAGAAGTTTATAACAATACAGGCCTACCTAAAGAAATAAGAAAAACCTCAAACAACCTAATCTTATAATTAAAGGAGCTAGAAAATGAAGAACAAACAAAGCTGAAAGCCAGTAGAAGAGAGGAAATAATAAAGATTAGAGAGAAATAAATAAAATAGAGACAAAAAATCCACACACAATAGAAAAGATCAATTAAACTAGGACCTGGTTCTTTCTTTTTTTTTTTTTTTTAAGATTTTTATTTATTTATTTGACAGAGAAAGAGAGAGAACACAGCAAGGGGGAGTGGCAGAGGGAGAGGGAAAAGCAGGTTCCCTGCTGAGCAGGGAGCCTGACTCGGGGCTTGACTCCAGGATCCTGGGATCATGACCTGAGCCGAAGGCAGATGCTTAACCAACTGAGCCATCCAGGTGCCCCAGAACTGGTTCTTTAAAAAGATAAACAAAACTGATAAACTTTTAGCCAGACTCATCAAGGGAAAAAGAGGGACGACTCAAACAAAATCAGAAATGAAGAAAAAATAACACCGCCACAGAAATACAAAGGATTATAAGAGAATATTATGAAAAATTATATGCTAACCAATTGGACAACCTGGAAAAAAATGGATACATTTCTAGAAACATAATCCTCCACAACTGATTTAGGAAGATAGAAAATTTGAACAGAACTGTTACTAGTAATGGAATTGATTCAGTAGTCAAAAACTCCTAACAAACAAAACTCCACACCAGACAGCTTCATAGGCAAATTCTACCAAATATTTAAAGAAGAGTTAAACCTTTTCTTAAATGATTCTAAAAATAGAAGAGGAATGAAAATTCTAAATTCATTCTATGAGGCCAGCATTAATGTGATACCAAAAGTAGACAAAGACACTACCAAAAAAATTTATGGGCCAATATCTCTGATGAACATAGATGCAAGAATCCTTAAACAAAACATTGGCAAACCACATTCAATAATACATTAAAAGCATGACTCACCATGATCAAGTTAAATTTATTCCAGGGATGCAAGGATGGTTGGTATTTGCAAATCAATCAATAAGATACATCACATTAACAAGAAAAAGGATAAAAACCATATGACCATCTCAATACATGCAGAAAATCATTTGACAAAATACAACATCCATTCCTCATAAAAATTCTCAACAAAGTGAGTTTAGAGGGAACATACCTCAACATAATAAAGATCATATATAAAAAACCCACAGCTAACATCATACTCAGTGGTGAAAATCTGAGAGCTTTTACTCTAAGATCAGGAAGAAGAGAAGGGTGTCCACACTTGCCACTTTTATTCAACATAGTACTGGAAATCCTAGCTGCAGCATTCAGACAAGAAAAAGAAAACACATCCAAATTGGTAAGGGAGAAGTAAAACGGTCATTATTTGCAGATCCATGAGACTATATATAGAAAACCCTAAAGACCCCATCAAAAAACTACTAGAATGGATAAATGAATTCAGTAAAGTTGTGGGATAAATAATTAATATACAAAAATCTGTTGCATTTCTATACACTAATAATGAAGAAGCAGAAAGAGAAATTTAAAAACAATCCTACTTACAATTGCATCAAAAAGAATAAAATACCTAGGAATAAACTGAATCAAGGTAATGAAAACTATAACACATGATGAAAGAAAGATGACAGAAACAAATGGAGATATTCCATGCTATAGATTGAAAGAATATCATTAAAATGTCCATACTACCCAAAGCTATCTTCACATTTAACTCAATCTCTATTAAAATACCAACAGCATTTTTCACAAAATTAGAAGAATCCTAAAATTTGCATGGAACAACAAAAGACCCCAAATAGCCAAAGCAATCCTTTTTTAAAGACTTATTTATTTATATTGGAAAGAGAGAGACTGGTGGGGAGGGGCAGAGGGAGAGAGAGAATATCAAGCAGACTCCCTGCTAAGCATGGAGCCCCATGCGGGGCTCAATCCCCCAACCCTGAGATCACAACCTGAGCTGAAACCAAGAGTCAGATGCTTAACTGACTGTGCCATCCAGGGACGCCCCCAAAGCAATCTTGAGAAAGAAAAACAAAGCTGGAGGTATCTCATCAATTCCAGATTTCACGATATACTACAAAGCTGTAATAATCAAAACAATATGGTACTAGCAAAAACAAAACAAAACAAAAACAAACAAACAAACAAAAAAACCAGACACATAACCTAGTCCAACAGAACAGATAGAATGCCCAGAAATAAACCCATGCTTATGTGGTCAATTAATCTACAACAAAGGCAAGAATATGCAATGGGAAAAAGGCAGTCTCTTAAAAAATGGTGCTATGAAAACTGGACAGCTACATGTAAAAGAGTGAAATTAGACCACTTTCTTACACCATACACACAAATAAACTCAAATTAAAGACCTAAATGCAAAACCTGGAACCATAAAACATCTGGAAGAAAACATAGGCAGTAATTTCTTTGACATCTGCTGTAGAAACAGTTTTCTAGATATATCTCCTCCAGTGAGGGAAACAAAAGCAAGAATAAACTACTGGGACTACACCAAAATAAAAAGGTTTTGTGACAGTGAAGGAAACAATCAACAAAAATGACAAGGCAACTTACTGAATGGGAGGAGATATATGCAAATGATATATCTGATAAAAGGCTAATATCCAAAATACTTAAATAACTTACACAAATTAACATCAAAGAACCCCCACAAAAAATCTGATTAAAAATGGGCAGAGGAATAGACCTTTTTCCAAAGAAGACCTACAAATAGCCAATAGAAACATGATAAGATGCCCAACATCACAAATCATTAGGAAAATGCAGATCAAAACTACAATGAGATGTCACCTTACATTTGTCAGAATGACTAGAATAAAAAAGAAAAGAAATAACAAGTGTTGGCAAGGATGTGGAGGAAAAGAGACCCTAGTGCACTGTTGGTGGAAATGTAAATTGGTGCAGCCACCATAGAAAACAGTATGGAGGTTTTCCAAAGAATTAATAGAAATACCATATGATCCAGTAGTCCTACTACTGGGTATTTACCAAGATATATGCACCCTATGTTTATTGCAGCATTATTCCCAATAGCCAAGGTATAGAAGCAACCTATATCTATCTATCGATCTATCTACCAGATATTATTCAGCCATAAAAACTAATGAGATATTGCCATTTGTGACAACATGGATGGGACTGGAGGGTATTATCCTAAGTGAAATAAGTCAGACAGACAAATACCATATAATTTCACTGACATGTGGAATCTAACAAACAAAACAAGCAAAGAAACAAAAATATTAAACTCATAAATACAGAGAACAAGTTGGTGATTGCCAAAGGGGAAACAATGACCTAGGTAGTTATATCTGTTTTATCACTTTAGGGGATTAAGAGCTATAAACTTTCAGTTATGAAATATGTAAGTCATGGGGATGAAAAGTACAGCACAGGGAACATAGTGAATAATACTGTAATGCAACAGATGGTGATTACACTTAATTGTGGTGAGCACTGAGTAATGTATAGAATTGTTGAATCAATATGTTGTACACCTGAAACTAATATAACATTGTGTTAAATATACTTCAATTAAAAAAGGAATAAAGTGAGGGAAAATCAGTTTTATGCCTATCATCATTTACAATGAAAATGTGTAGCAAGAAGACAGTGTTAATCAATTTCATCTACTTTTACTGTCCATGTAATGGAGTTGAGATCACCACTCTAACAGCAGTATTTTATATTTGTTACCATTGCCTACAACATAACAAGGAAGAAAAGAAAATGAAAGAAGCCCTCCATCTTCTCTACCCTCCAGATCCTGCTCTTCTGTATTATTGCTGCAATAGTTCAATAATACTTTTATCATGTACCATTTTCCTTTAGTCAATAGTCTAGCAGATGGCCATATAGTACACTGTACAAATTTTCATAACAGTTGTGTTTGCTTAGGTTAACAGCAGAAACGTGATCCATTTTATGTGTCCTGAGTCTCCAAATGCATGTTTCCAAACATCAGGTGTTGCCTTTAAAATAAGTTACAGTTTTGTGTTTCCTAAACTCTCCTGGTTTAGTTTTCATTATTGAACCAATTACATTTCTACAATTCTAGCATAACAATATTCCACATAAAGAATATTTATCATCTAACATATACTGTCAGTTATCTATAACATCTTCCTGTATTTTAATTGTAATGAATAGAGTATAAAAATAGTTTAATCTGTAATGAACAACTTACTTGCTTTGTGTCAGATCAACTACAATGAGATCTTTTTCCAGAAGTACTACAACAGCATAAGGTTCTTGAAATTCTACAAGTAAAAAATAAAAAGTGGAAGTTTTCATATTTCATATTTTATAAAATCACCAAATTTTCATTTCCTTTATCTCCTTACAAATGTTATTTAAATGATTTCAGAAGACCAAAATATGAGCCAATGTAAGAAGTAACAAAGAGCACTTTTAAAAATACTGTTGTGTTTCTCAGACTTAATATTTAAGATCATTATAGGGAATATGAAAATGAAAAGTTGAATAGGCATAGAGTTAAACATTTCTCTATAATCATGAGGTGGTGATAGCAGATTATTTGAAGAGAGTCTGTCACCTCTGTCTCACAAACATTTATCTTATTCTTCCATAACCTTCCATTTTAGATCTGATTTTATAGGCACAAGGAGATGTTCTAAGGAAATAGTAGTTCTGCCTTCCTGAGCTGTGATACATTTTCACCTCCCTATGAGAGCAACACTCCTTATACCAAAAAATTTAATTTCAATTCAATGTGATTTAACATGTACTTAAAGATATGTCCCTAAGAGTATATACCTCAAAAAGGCAAGGAATCTGAGGATAGTCTAGGATTTTCAAATTCCTACACTTTAACTGCCCCCTCCTCCTTTCAATATGTTCTAGCAACTATTCTCAGAACAAAGGATATATGGAAAATAAAATTGACAAGGTCCTTATTCTCATGGAGTTTACATCCTAGTGATGTATACAAACCATGAAGAAGTAAGCAAATAAGATAAATTCACAGAATAATGTGAGCTATGAAAAGAATTATCAAAGGTAATAGTATAAGAAATGACTTGTGGTTGGTGGGAGAGCACTGATTTAGTTATTGTGGTCAGGGAAGACACTGCTTTCCATCTATAATAGGGAATAATAAAGGAAAGGCACAGTTAAAGTGTTCTCAATTTAAGGAAAAAGTATTCACAAAAACATCTTACATACATGATATTTGATTCTCAGTAGCTAGAACAGGTATTACTATTTTTCATTTCATAGAGAAAACTGAAGTCCAAAGAGATTGTGAGATTGGCACAAATTTACAAAGCTGGTTAATTGAAAAAGCTGGAAATTTAACCCAGACCTTCTGATTCTAAATTCTCATGTGTTTTCATTATTCCAGCAGTTTCTACTAGCTACCTTAAGTAAAGTTCAACAATCACTTGGTGGGAATTTTATTCAGAGTATTCAAGTCTTAGGTGGGAAACTGGAAAAGATGGCCTTCATAGTCCTTCACAGGCCTTTATAGTCTTGAGAAGCTGTAGAACCTATTCATATTTATAAGTCACATGCTACAAGAGAAAAACTGGAAACAGAAACCCCAAAACTGAGGAGTATACCCTTGTTTGGGTGCATGTCTATGTGACAGTATGCAGTCTTCATACTGTTTGCCATCTAATCTGTTCTCAAATTGAGGCTTCCTCCACTTTTCCCTTATCTCTTAGAGCTGTTTTAAGTTTTCAACATTATTTCAGTACTTCTGAATTTAGGGTTTTTAGGGTTTGGTTTTTTTTTTTTTGGTTTAGTTTTCAGTTGAAGGAACACTGGAGTTCTATACTATTACATTTTTTCTTTGTCTTCTCTCCAGGGCAATCATTGATGGGGAAGCAACTACTACAAAAATAAAATAGCTGAGACACTGGCATGAATAAGCAAAATTCATAGTCATTTTAGGTAGTTATATCTATTTTATCACTTTAGGTAGGTACATCTGTTAGATTATTATTGTTTCTTTTCAAATAATAAAAACTGGTAGCAAAAGTTTCACCTTTGTAGAAATACCTGATGTACTGTAGTAATCTCTGAATAAAAAGATTTCCTTAGGAGTCAGTCAGTATTAGGTTCAATTTTGTGTCTATTATTTATTAACAGTTTGATCTTAAGCAAATTCATTAACTTATTAGCTCAATTATATTAATTCAATTTCTTTATCCATTGATATGGCAAAATAATAACTACCTTAGACTATTATGAAAATTAGATGTATATGAAGATGTTTAAGGCAAAGTCTGGCACATAGTACATGCTAAGTAGATGCCAACGGTATCACTTCCTCCATTAGATTGGTTTATTTTTGAGCAGGCTTAGTATTTTAACCTTAGCCCCCTACAGGTAAAAAGCTCTATAAAAATTACTATTTCTCTGAAGAGGAATGCATTATTTATGATGCTTGTAGCGGACCAGATACAGTTAAATGTAAATGTGAAATTGATGAATTCTGAGTATAGTTGCTTAGTTACTCTGGGCAATACCCCCTGAGATAAGAGGCATTTGTGTTCTTTGAAAAACAAGTTGAATTGAATTGTCAGATGTCACAAATGATTTATCAATATTAAAAACTGTTAATAAATTTATTTGTGTAACATATGTGTAAGATTTATCACTATGTGGCTGCAAAGAAGAATGAAGTTCCATATTTGCTAGTATGGAATCATACTCAAAATACACTGTTAGGTGAAAAAAAGTATAATATGGAACAGCACATGGAATATGTTCTCATTTGTACAAAAAAGAGATAATGTATACATAGATAAGTACACATAGGCATATGCATAAACTTTTTGGAAAAATACAAAAACTTAGAAATAGTCACTTCTGGAAGGGCAGTGAGTAAGTTTTCATTATATACTAATGTGGATTGTAGGATCTTTTCTGTCGCTTTCATGTATTATTGTTTTAGCCAGAAATTGTTAATAAAATACATTTATATTTTACTGAGTAAAGTATTTCTCTTAGCTCCTGACAAATAAAAATTCCATTGTTTATCACTACTCTGAAAACAAAGACATATATGTGGCTTGGAAGTGATTAGACATAGTTACAATATATTTATAATTTACTTAATATTATTAGAAATTATCCTAACATTTCCACTGATGAGTAGAAACTTATACAGACACACACATACACATAAAAATGTGTGGTTGCAGAGATCAAACACTATCAGTCTCTATTATTGGCACACATATTTTTCTCTAAGCTCTTCTAAATTCAGCTTTTGGTCTTCTGTTTGTTCTTTGTTCCTTTAACATTCATTCTCATAACCCCAAAGAATATCTATATTCTGATAATTCATAAATAAATATTAAAGACCTTTTCTTTCTCTTTTTCTGCTGACTACTGACTTATAATCAGATTTATCTTTTTCTCTTTCCAAAAACTGTTATTATTGCATATGAAACCATTATTTTTTTTTAATTTTATTTATTCATTTGAGAGAGAGAGAGTGTGCATGAGCAAGGGGAGGGGCAGGGGCAGAGGGAGAGAGAAGCAGGCTCCCTGCTGAGCTGGGAGCCCCAACACAGGGCTCAATCCCAGGCTGATTGAGCCACCCAGGCACCCCTGAAACCACTATTCTTAAAATATGTTCTCTTTAACTCATCTGTCATATCACTCTCTAAACCTAACTGGTGACCAAATTCAGTGGGTTTCCTCTTTCCATTCCTACAGGCAGCCCTGTATTTCAGATCTTGACCATTTTAATGAATATTGTCACAAAAGCCTCCCAGCTGGAATCTGGAATTTAAGATTTCAGTGCCTGTTCAAACCCATAAACTCCTTTTTGGTAAATTTCACTAAAAGCATTGCTTTCTTTCACCTTAATATTTTCCCAAAATTCTTCTGTAGTTCCCTATTTCCAAATACCTCTAAAAGGCTTTCAATTTTTTCTCTAAGTTGATCTCACTCTAGCAAACTTTACAAATTCTAAAACCTTTACTCAATATCCTTTTCAAATGCCAAGTCATTCTTCAAAGTCTATCTAAAACTTATTTTTCCATGAACCTTTGCAAGAATATTTTAGCAATTGACTATCTTACTAGCCTGTAAATTAGTATATTATTTAAACTCTGACCCATATAACTCAGCACCTAACTGTTATATTTTTTAAACTTAAGTCATAATTATCTCCCTCATCCAACTAGATTTTATGTGATTTGACATTAGAGATCAGTTTCATACTTCATCTGTATTCTCAGTAAGTCCTTGTAGTACTGAGACCATAGAAGCATCCAATAAATATTTGTTGATTAATTAACAACACAGGTAACTTGTCTGTCCCAGCAACTCTGGAAATAAAGTGCCTCATTGACTGTTATTTCATATTAATTTATCCCATCTTTAAATACAAAACTAAAGAATTTAAAGCAAATTAATACAGTTGTAATAAAACAATTTATAGATCTTCATAGTTACAAAGTGTGCTCATTTTGGCCTTCCAATAGTCATGTGGCATTAATATTATTATTCTCTTTCTAAAAATGATAAATCTAACTCATAAAAGTAAAATGATTTACCCAAGGTCACCCAGCTAGTGAATGACAGAGCTAAATCATAAAACCAAATACTGTGCCTCCAAGTCTAGTATTCTTTCTCTTATATATGTTCCCTCTTGAAATTGTAGTTTTATATATATATGTATATACACATATACATACTATGTTGTTTTAATCATAAACTCATATTTTGCTTTTTATGTTTCACCCCTCTCAGTTTTTAGATTACTAAAATATTTCATTATTATTAGATTTCATTATACAGTTTGCACATAAGTTTAGTTTTTATGTTTACAAAAAGTCCTTATATTCAGGATGCATCTCTCCTCCCAAAAGCCCTTCTAAATTATTCTCAAAATTGAAATAAATCACTAACCACACATCAGCAATCCTAGAATAATCAGAGGTGCTGCAGTTGCATCTGAAGCAAAGCCAGATGTGAAACAGATGCACTACCACCAGAGTTATAGATCACTGATATCAGGTAAGTGCTTTAACTTTGATTAGTGTTGGAATGGGATGGGTGGAGCTGGTCTAGGAGAGGCTATTAGGAGACCTCAGTTTCCCCAAGTAATTTCACCCTGGACCCCTATCAGACCCTCCCAGCTCAGCTTCCACCATCCTTATCAAAGTTTAAAGCACTTACCTGATATAAGAACCTGAAACTCCAGCACTGCTGTACTACATCTGTCTTACTTCCAGTTTGTCAAGTAGGTACAGTTGCGGAACCTGCTCCAGCACCTGTAGCTCACAGTGTTGTACCACAGTGGATGTCAGCTGCCAAAACTAAAAATATTTAAGCTTAATTTTATTAGGAACTTACTTCAAAAATGATTTTCAACATTAATAGTTTCATTTTTTTTTTTTTACTTACCATTTGGATAGGGTGTTTCACATAAAGTAAGAAATTCAACAATAGGATGATCCATTTCAAGCACTGTAATTGCTTTTCCATGCATGATGGTTAAACTTGGTCTTCTGCAAGCTTTGTCATAGGACAATCCACCAGAAAATATTATGAAGGGTTCACTACATAGAAAAAAAAGTTAATGAGATTGAGAAGTCCTTTAAGATGATACAATATCATAGGACTGAGCTAATGAAAAATAAGTTTGATAGGGATTATACACAACATAATTTGACAGCAAATATCTTTCTTAGTGCAAAATATCTCACCCAAATGACACTATTCTACCATTTCCCTTTTTCTGATTGTGAATTCTTACCATTAAAATCACTAATGAATCAGTCTAAAGGTGATGAGGTGTATTGGGGAAAAGGTAGAGAAGTTGGAGGGAAATAGAGGTGCTCATTGAGTCAAAAGGACATCTCCACATGTATTAGTTGATTCCCAAAACTCTATATCACTACCATTAGAATATTAAGCTATGTTAGTTTATCATATTAACCATTTGGCATGTGGGGTCCAAAATTCTTAAGGGATAAAAGAGGCAAATTTCAATATAAAATTAAATGCAACAATAGCAAGCCCAGAGTGGTAGAACGTAACATGACAATTCTATGTAATGGAGTTTCTGTGGGAAAGGGTTATGATAAAAAGATGGAGAAAACTAAGACAAAAAATGTGATCTTCCCAATTTTATCTTGGGTCAGCCAGTTCTATTTAGCTACTAAAATGAACATCAAACTTTTTAGGCCCTGTTAGTTGCAAGATACAATTAGATAAATTGAGTGGGGCTGAGATGACTATAAAATATTACAGCTGTCAGAAAGTTAAGAAATAGTGTCATAACTTTTCACTTTTCTCAAATTAATACCTGTATCCTTAGTTTATGTATATAAAACAAAATATGCTGATGAAGTATATTTAATAAGTAAATACCAAACTGAAAGTATTCTCCAAAATTTTTTTTAAAAAGAACTAGACACTTATTTTTACCAAATTCTTTGAGAACATATGCTTCTCTAAGTAATTCATTTCCAGCTATTCACTAAAGAATCTACTAGTTTCTAAAAATCACTTTATAAATTTCCCTTTCTCTTTCATTTTGTACTGTACATGGTACCAAACATTACCAATGGGACATTTGCTAATCTTAGGCTGCCTACATAACAAGAACAAAAAAGAGCTTTTTAAAAAGTTTCCACTAAAACTTACATATAAAGTATCTATACTGATTTTTATTTATAATTCTGTCTTAATGTTTTAACATAAATATTTGAGTTGTAAGCTAAATAAGAAAAAATAATCTAATTTATTTTCCTTGAGTCCTATATCAGTTGATGTTAGTCTTGCTTCAGTAATTTGGCATACTAAATTATCAACCTAGTAATGGTGGCACTAAGCAGCAAGTTTTTTCCTATAAAATAAATGCTTATATTATTAAGGTTTTTCCAGATTTAAAAGTTGTTTTTAATGAAATGAGTAAGTGTTTTTGCACCTTTTTGTGTTGCTTTGTTTTACAACAAATGTCATGATTTAGAGAACATATTATCTTTGCATACATATTGAATTTAACTATCTGCTCCAAATGTTAATAAGGCCATAAATATCTATTTTTTCCATGTAAAAGGGGGTGAAGTTAATCTCATCTCCTAGTGGTAATCCAAATATAGGGTAAGAAGCAATTTACTCTCCCCTTTTTTGGTAAGCACATTGGAAAAATATGTCCTTTCTAATATTGGAAGAAAGCAAAAGCTTTTCTGCTTTTATTATGACTCCGCATCAGACACTGGATCTGAAGTTAATTGCTGATATATATGCACTTCTCTGTAAACTATTGAATGACTGAACAAAAAGTTCATTCCTCAGGAAATGCTCAGGAAACCACTCATGAATAATTGCATTAGATAATTATCACATTAAATTCTCATAAGTATAATCCTCATTTTATTAATGAGGTTAAGTAACAACTATGCAGAAAAACCCAAAAGAAAACAGATCTGTCAGATTTCAAAGTCTATTCTCCTAAACAGTGATCTATACTGCCTGTAGCAGATGACTCTGGGATTAATACAGGTGAACTTGTTTAGAGTCAAGCTGCTATGGAGTGAAAGGATAAAGATTGAAATCCAGACTCCAAAGTACATTTTTTACTTCTAGTCTAATGTTTCTAAAACTGTGGAATATAACTTTAAAAATGTTCTGAAACAAAAGGTTTTTTTAAAAAAGATTTTGTTTATTTATTTGACAGAGAGAGAGAGCACAAGCAGGGGGAGAAGAAGGAGAAGCAGGCTCCCTGCTTAGGACCCTGGAGTCATGAACTGAACTGAAGGCAAACACAACCGACTGAGCCACCCAGGCATCCCTGAAAAATAGTTTTTAATTTAAAATTTGATGGACACTTGCACACCATATCTCCCTTTTGAAATTTTATAATTCAGGCCATATAGCAAAGATTCTAGAAACTGTACAGTAAAGAATCCAATTAACTCTTATATAACCCAGAATTTCTTAGATCTCTCAAATGTATTTGATTACAGATTCCTATTTTTCCATGAATACAGTTAGTGATCAAAGGAACACAATTTGATAAATGTTATACCACACTAAACTGACTCCTTTACTGTTTACTACAAATGTATCCTGGCATACTGATCAGATGGATTATTACAAAAGAAATAAATAACTATATAATTAACAATGTCTTCATACATAAAGAAAACATCAATACAAATTAAAAATTAGTTTTTAAAGATTTTATTTGTTTATTTATTTGACAGAGAGAGCCAGAGAGCACAAGTGGGGGGAATATCAGAGGGAGAAGGAGAAGCAGGTGCCCCACTTAGCAGGAAGCCCAATACAGGACTTGATCCCAGGACCCTAAGATCATGACCTAAGCTGAAGGCTTAACCAACTGAGCCACCCAGGCACCCCCAAATTAAAAATCATTGACAACAACTTGGATAAATCCTAAAGGCATTATGTTGAGTGAAAGAAGCTAGGATCAGAAGATTACATAATATATAACTGCATTTATATGACATCTTAAAAAGGCAAAACTACAGTGATAGAGAACAGATCAATGGTTGTCAGGGGTTAGAAGTGGAGAAAAGTGCAACTATAGGGAACAGCAGGAAAGGAATTTGGGGGTATGGAAATGTTCTGTGTTCTTATTGTGGTGGTGATTTCAGGCATCTATACATGTGTTAAAATCCACAGTATTGTACAGCAAAAGAAAAATATATTTTACTGTATAATTTGTAAAATAAATATAGAAAAAGCATTAAATTTTTTTCTTAATGAAGGCAACAAGATTAAGCAATAAACTGTGCAACATAATATAGTACATACTAAAATAACATTTGTTGAATATTTATGATGTTCTGGGTATTGTGTGAAGAAGTTTACTTGCATTATTGTATTGAATCCTTATGATATCCCAATGAGAAAACTACTACTATTCTCACTTAACAGATGGATATGCTGAGGCTTAGAGAACTTTACACATGAAGTCTATCAATAGGTGGCCATGATAGAAAGGGATTAAAAGACTAGCAAAAAGTAATTTTTTATTAATCACAGAAACTTGATAATGTTAGTGGTAGCAGGTAGAGAGATCATTATTCCTTTTTCTGAATAGAATAAATTTATTAAGCCTAGAGGCCATTGGTGTTGGGGCACCAATAAGCAATTTGGTGATTGGAGACCAATGATTCCTAAGCAGAATGGTTGTTTATCCCTAGAAATATAAAGCCAGTTTGTGAATGGTTGATCTAAGATAAATTAAACAGAAAACATACCCTTGCATCTGTTACCTATGCAATCTTTAAGAGACCCTATTGCTGCAGCATATTTGGTAGAACTCTTCTTAAAGTTCTTGCTCCTGCCACAGCCATCCCAATTTTAGGATTTCACAAAATTTCTACTGTGTACTAGATGGAGCAGAAATATAGCTATTTATTGTCACTTCCAGGCTATGGTCCATTTTGCTGTCATAATACCTTTTAGTACTCAACTTTGGTGCTCCTCTGCTGTTTAGTCTCCTTGTGTTCTGAGAGGGGGAACCACTGCTTTTAAAGGTGAATTTTCTAATATAGTAGTAATCACAACAAACACACACAATGTACTAAAGTGCACTGTAAGTGGGATGACAGTAATTATGATCAATAATATATAATTATTTCACATTAGAAATCTGAAGAATTATTTCTATACAAAATTGGGTTACCAATTACTAGAATAAATCATTAAATTAGGATCAGTGGAATAATTTCAATAATGTGAAATATCATTGCTTTGATGATGACAATAATAACTTCTTTTTATCAAGAAATCCACTATGTGCCACTCATCAAACTTATGACATTACAAACTTCATGCATAATTTCATTTATTCTTCAGAAACATCACAATGAGATAGGTATAATTGATGAGGAAATTAAAGTTAAAAGCGTTAATTAAAAATTTCAAGCTCACATAGCTGTCTTACCCCATATGCCAAGGATCTTAATAATTATTTTACATTGCCTTGACTTGAATTCCTGATTCCTAAAGTATCTTCTCTTCACTTTCACCCTTTCCTTACTTTGTGTGCCACCATCCTATTATCCCTTAAGGCCATCTCAGGTATCCTCTTTCCCAAGAAGAAATTTACTGATCTCTCTTCACCATTCTTTTCCCCTTTCTCTCTAGGCTGGGTTAGGTGTCCTTTTGTTGTGTTCTCATAGCATATCTCTATAAAAGCACCTCACATGTTACATGGAAACCACTAGTTTATGGTCTTACTTCTACTAGACCATAACAGATTCAAAAGCAGGCAGTATTCTCTTTCATCTTAGTACACCAAACAAGTTGCACAGTGTGTACTAAGTAGTAACTAATAATATGTGTACATAATAATAATATATGTATATATGTAAAATATTTCCATATATAAACATATATAATAACATATGTAAAATGTTTCCATCCATAATAATTAAATTTAAAATGTTTTGATACTTTAATTATAGTAGTATAAAACTGATCATTTTTACTACTTATGTTTAGTAACATTCGGCTGGACTAAGGAGGTACTGATCTATTGTGTGTATGTCCACACATATATATGTATATATATAAACTAATGTAAAAATATATACATAAAATATATCTGTATATATAAATATATACCATATGATAGTTTATATATATATGAACTAACACATTAAAAATGGCCATAATTTTATACTATTAAATCTTTCAAAGAGCAGGTGTAAACAAACATTAAATGCATCTATAATACTGAGAATACATTCCAGTGTGAATATGTAAGTAATATAAAGTAGAATTATCCAATTTAGAGTTAAAATAAAATTAAGGTTTAGGCAAGATTTGTAATTATGGTAATTCTGGAAGAGAATATTGCCACTAATAATTATTGTAAGTAAAAAGAACATTCTTGATTTATAGGATAAAGCTGCTATATATACATGATAAAATTTTATTGTATATTATTCAATTTAATTTTTTATATCTTAAAATTTAGTACTATTTTATTATGCTAATATATATAACTGTTTATCTTTTCAACTAACTATAATCTTTCCAAGTTCAGAATGTGAAATCCTAAAGTACAGAGACTTGGTTATGTATTTAATTCTTTCATGTGCAATACACCAATAGGTATGCTTCTGTTTAATAATACTAAATGATTGCTACTTGTAATGTGCACAACCCAAAAGTCCAACATTGTTAAAATTAATGTACATAATACTCATCTGAATATTCATAGAAAATTAAAATAATTAGCAATTGCTATTATAATATTCATAATAATATCATAGATATTCCTATTAAACAATAACAAAGTGTTATTATCAATGAAGAGGATTTAGCCAATTAATATACTTATATAATTATAAGAAACTTTAAGTAATACATGATTATTAAAGGTTATTTGCCATTCTTGTCTGTTTCTTATATATTGTCCCATATCACCCAAAGTAAAAAATGCATACCTGTTTCTACAGGTCTTGTATTCTACTTTAAGAATTGGTTTACAAGATTCAGATTTTCTTCCCTCTCTTTGACTTTTTCCTAAAGAAAGAAAAAGGATTTTGTTAAATCATATTTAAAGTCTACACATCCATGACAACTTCAAAAGTCTGACCAGAAGAATATAAAGAAAAAATAAGGTAATTATGTGTTTTTCATAATAGGATAAATACAATTCTATGCATCCTAACATATTTGTTGAATCCTAATAAATGACTGCTATATAAGCAATAAAGTTATTTGTAAACTTATATTTGTAAACTTATCAAACAAACTTTCTCCATGTATAAATCTAGTCTCATATAAAGTTATTTTAATTATTTAAGTTTTAAGATTACTTTAGAATTAAAGACACATACACATGCATACTTATCTGCATAATGAAATACATAATTATGAAAATCCATACTAGGCCCATTAGAGATTTTATCTATGATACAAACCCTTTTCGCATGCAGAAAGACTTGCCATTTAAAACTTATGATAGACTATCAAAATCATTGCATTTTCATCAAATTCATTTAACAGAAAGCCCATTAGACAATGAACAAAGATGGTATATTTCAATGAAGTTCTATATTTGCATAAAAATAGTTTCTTGTAGGGAAAGGTTACGTTGTTTAGACTCCACGGATTTTGAAAAATGATCAAAAAGAGTAGGAAATGGAAGTAAAGCTACTTATGCATATAACATCTTTCAGTTGTGATTTTGCTTATAATTCTATGTCTCATTTTGATAAAACTGACATTTTTGTGATGTTTATTTCTTTATTTTAATAAGTACCCTTATTTATTCTTCTATTGCCACAACTGTTTATAGACACAGATACCTATTATGTAGATAGACGTTTATGTGCATTTAAGTTTAAATTTTCAGGATAGCTTCAGAATGGCACAGTCATAATCCAAATAGGATGTCAAAATAATTTTATTTAATTTGTTTAAAGGGCAGGGTATCAGCATATAACATACCTTATCTGCTCCATGGCATGCTTTCTGAATTTGCTTTCTCTTTCTTTTACCCTATGTCAACTAAAGAAGCAATCAATAATAAAATATTGGTCATAATCATTCACACTGTAAAAAAGATTTAAAAGTATCTGTATTACATGTAAAAAGGAATTACTGACATTATATGTATCATGATGCCTTACAAAGAGAGAACTTTGGCTCAGGGACTCACTCTGAGCAGTGGTCTTAGGGGTAAGAAACAGCTGGTTGGTGATTCCTGGTTTGGATAACATGTGGGAACAGAGAGAACTGAAGGAAATAACAGCAAGGGAAGAGACCCATTTTCCTCAGTTGATATATTTTTGATCCATTTCTTCTCTAATAATTGCCAAGCTATTAATCAAATCAAGACAGTATATTTGCTATTGTTTATATATATGGTGTGTGTGTAACCAATTATAATTTTTCAATCAGTACACATTAGTATTATACACTAATTTCAGTAAAGAGGAATAATACCTAAATTAATTAATTAATGATTTACTTCAATTTCCAACTCCAATAATTAATTTTTGGCTGAAGGTTTTCAACTTTGATTATGTTCATTGCCTGTCAATAATTGAAATATGTTTATATGTTATGTAAAAAATTGTTATAAAAATTGCATTTATTGCTACTCTTTATGTTCAAAGTACTATACTAAATGGCACAGAAAAAAGAAGTAACTGACTACCAGGAAACTTAAAATTTACTAGTTTAAGCAAAACATATATAAAACTGACACTATGAGGTACCATAAACAAATAAGTGATAGACTTGAAGTGTTGAGAATAGTAGGAGTACATGAAGTAGGAGTTAAGAATATTATGGTTTCACTTTATGACAGAAAAATTTACAGATTTTTGCAGATGATTTTCCAGAAGCTAGATTAAGCATTAAAAGAGAACTTGGGAGTTCTGGTCCAAGATGGTGACATAGGAAGACCCTGAACTCACCCCCTCCATAGACACACCAAATCTACACCTACTAATAGAGCAATTCCTCCTGAAGAAGAACTGAGAGCCCATTGAACAGCTTCTGCACAACAAAAGATAGAGACCACAAAGAGACAGCACAAGAGAGGGACACAGTAACAAAGGGAAACTCTAACCCCAACACTGTGAACTACAGTGGGGAGGGACAGGACTAAGGGACCATGGGCAGACTCACCTGTACTGGGGCATAGAAAAAAGTCAAGGTTTAAAAGGACAACTAGAATATAATGGAACCAGCCAAATGGGAGGGGCTGAAAGGCTCTTAAGGCTGGCAGGACTGGCAAGCACCACTGTTTATGATCCCCCCCCTCCACCTTGAAAATGAAGATGGGAGCAGGGTCCAGGTGCCATAGTTGGCCTCCCACCTCAGCAAGACTTGGGCCCCTAGCCCATGACAGCCCTTGAAGGCCTGGGTCACAGAAAAAAAGCCACAGTTTAAAGAGCAATTACCATATAAAAGGTCAACCCCTAGAACTTCACCAAATGGCGAGGGAGCTGCTGAAACTTTCTCCAGCCTGGCAAGCACCATGATTTACATTCCCCTCTCCTCCTTGATAGCATGAACAAGAGCCAGGATCCAGTCACCTTAGCTAGCCCACCACCTCAATATCCCTGGGCCCTAGCTCACACCAGCCCCAGCCATCCTACCAAGACAGCCCCAGTGCAGTGCATACTGGAACACTCCTTGTCAGTGCTCACTACAGCTCAAACCCTTTTGCCAAAGTGACACATGTGCAAAGCACTCCAGAATACTCCAGGCCCATATAATGTTGACTCCAGACAATTCACCAGGCACCCCTTGCATGGAGCACTCCAGAAATCCCTGGTCCATGCCCACTTTGGCTCCAGCTTCTCCACTAGGGCTTCCTCTGCATGGAGCACACTGGGAACCCGTGGGTCACACTCTGCCTCAGTTCCAGCCTCCCCCACCAGGGTTCCCCCTGTGTGAATCACTCTGGGACACCCCAACTTGCACTAACTTCAGTTTTAGCCATCCTGCCAGGGCACCTTATGCATGGAGAGCCCAAGGATGCCCCCACCCCCAACGCTGCCTGGCACCCACTTCAGGTTTAACTATCCTGCTTGGGTGTTCTCTGTGTGGAGAGACCCAAGACATCCCAGCTTGTACCCACTTTGGTTTCAGCCATCCTGCCAGGGTACACTCTGTGTAGAGTCCCAGGATTCCAGCCCCCCAACACAGCTTACACCCACTTCAGCTGTCCTGGCAGGGCACTCTCTGTGTGGAGACCCTAGGACCACCCTGGCCCATACCCATTTCAGTTTCATCCATACCACCAGATTTCCCAGCACAGAGTACCCCATGACCCATAGTACACAACAGCCACCGCTCCAAATAACTAACCAAAGTCACCAGGCACATACAGTCTACACAGGGGATGACAATACACAAGATCATTCCTTCAAATTTAGAAGAAGTAGCTGTTGCACCTAACTCACAGAAACAAAGAAAGTCAAGTAAAATAAGGAGACAGAAGAATATGTTCCAAATGAAAGAACAAGACAAAGAATCAGAAAAAGAACTAAGTGAAACAAAGATAAGCAACCTACCTGATAGAGTTCAAAAGTAATGGTCATAAAGATGTGCTCAGTGGACTGGAGAAAAGAGAGGATGAACTCAGTGAGAACTTTAATATGAGATTAAATATATAAAAAACCATCATTAGCATTGAAGAATACCATAACTGAAATGGAAAATCCACTAGAGGGAATCAACAGTAGATTAGAAGGTGCAGAAGTGATCTGAAAGACAGGGTAATGGAAAACACCCAACCTGAGCAGCAAAAAAGAAAAAAATAATTGTAAAAAATGAGCATAGGTTAAGGAATACCTTGGACAACATTAAGCAAACAAACATTCTCATTATAGGCATCTCAGAAGGAGAAGAGAGAGAAAAGGGCACAAAACTTATTTGAAAAAAGTTAATAGCTGAAAACTTCAATAACCTGGGGAAGGAAACAGACATCCAGGCTCAGAAAACAGAGTTACAAACAAGATTAATCTAAGGAGGTCCACACCATGACACATAATAATTAAATATGTACAAGATTAAAGATAAAGACCTAAATGTGAGACAGGAAACTATCAAAATCCTAGAGGAGAACACAGGCAAGCAACCTCTTTGGCCTCAACTGAAGCAACTTCTTACTAGGGAGGCCAGGGAAACAAAAGCAAAAATGAACTATTGGGGCTTCATCAAGATAAAAAGATTCTGCACAGTGAAGGAAACAATCAACAAAACTAAAAGACAACCTGTGGAATGGGAGAAGATATTTGCAAATTATATATCTGATAAAGGATTAGTATCCAAAATTTATAAAGAAATTATCAAACTCAACACCCAAAAAACAAATAATCCAGTTAAGAAATTGGCAGAAGACATGAATAGACATTTTCCAAAGGAAACATCCAGATGGCTAACACATGAAAAGATGCTCAACATCACTTATCATCAGGGAAATGCCAATCAAAACCACAGTGAGATACCACCTCACACCTGTCAGAATGACTAAAATTAACAACACAGGAAATAAGAGAATCCTCCTACACTGTTGGTGGTAATACAAACTGGTGCAGCCACTGCAAACAATAATATGGCAGTTCCTCAAAAAGTTAAAAATGAACTACCCTATGACCCTATGACCTATTATGTATTCACCCAAAGGATACAAAAGTACTGATTCAAAGGGACATATGCACCCTGATGTTTATAGCAGCATTATCAACAATAGCCAAATTATGGAAAGAACCCAAGTTTCATTGACCGGTGGATAAAGAAGATATGGTATGTGTGTGTATACACACACACACACACACACACACACACACACACACACACACACAATGGAATATTACTCAGCCATCACAAAGAATGAAATCTTGCCATTTGCAATGACTTGGATGGAGCTAGAATGTATTATGCTAAGCAAAAGAAGTCAGAGAAAGACAACATATGATTTCACTCATATGTGTATTTTAAGAAACAAAACAGATGAACATAGGGGAAAAAAGAGAGGGGGAGGCAAACCATAAGACTCTTAACTATAGAAAACAAACTGAAGGTTGATGGAGGGAGGTGGGTAAAGGATGGGCTAAATGGGTGATGGGTATTAAGAAGGGCACTTGTGATGAGCACTGAGTTATATGTAAGTGATGAATCATTAAATTCTACACCTGAAACCAATTTTACATTTATGTTAATGAACTAGAATTTAAATAAAAAATTGAAATAAACAAAGGAAAAAGAAAGATTAAAGATAGAATTTTAAAAGCAGCAAGAGAGAAGCAAATAGTTATATGCAAAGGAAGTCCCATAAAGCTATCAAGTGATTTTTCAGCAGAAACTTTGCAGGCCAGAATGCAGTGGCATGATATATTCAAAGTGCTGAAAAGAGAAAAAACCTACAACCAAGAATACTCTATCCAGCAGGTTATCATTCAGAATTGAAGGAGAAATAAAGAATTTCCCAAAGAAAAGTTAAAGGGTCATCACCACTAAACTGGCCTTACAATAAATATTAAAGGAACTTCTTTAAGTGGAAAAGAGAAGGCCATTCAAAAAGAAAAAGAAAAAGAAAAAGAAAAAGAAAAAGAAAAAGAAAAGAGAAGGCCATAACTACAAGTAAGAAAATCACAAAAGGAAAAAAAATGTCATGAGTAAAAGCAAACATTAAGTAAAGATAATAGAGCAATCACTTATAAAGCTAGTTTGAGGTTAAAAGAAAAAAGTAATACAGTTAATTATATCTAAGAAATTAGTTAAGGGGTACACCAAATAAAATATACAAAAAATGTGAAGGGAGAAATAAAGTTATTTTAGAACGTATTCACACTTAAGTGACCATCAAATTAATATATACTTCTTTATACTTAGTATGTTATATATGAAACTCATGGTAACCACAAACCAAAAACCTATAATTCATACACAATAAAGAGAAAGAAAACCAATCATAACACTAAAGAAAGATATTGATTACAAAGGAGCAAGAGAAAAAGAAAGGAAAAGAGAACTACAAAAATCACCAGAAAACAACTGACAAAATGGCAACAGTACAATAATTACTTTAAATGTAAATGGTCTAATGCCTTCATCAAAAGACAGGGTGGTGGAATAAATAAAAATACAAGATCAACCTATCTATATGCGGCCTACAAAAGACTCACTTCAGACCTAAAGACACATACAGACTTAAAGTGAAAGAATGGAAAAAGATGATGCAAATGAAAGTGAAAAAAAAATGGGGTAACAATACTTACATCAAACAAAATAGACTTTAAAACAAAAACTGTAACAAGAGACAAGGGGACTATGCAATGATAAAGGGGTTAATACAACAAGAGGATATAACAATTGTAAATATCTATGTAGCCAACATTGGAGCACCAAAAACATAAAACAAAAATATTAACACACATAAAGGGAGAAATTGACAGCAATACAATAATAGTAGAAGTCTATAACACACCACTTACATCAATGGATAGATTAGGCAGAAAAGTGATAAGGAAATGGTGTCTTTGAATAACTTAACAGAAATATGCAGAACATTCCATCCCAAAACAACAGAATACACATTCTGTTCAAGTGTACGTGAAACATTCTCCAGGATAGATCACATGTTAGACCACAAGACAAGTCTCAATAAATTTAAGATTACTGAAATCATATCAAACATCCTTTTTGACCACAATAGTATGAAACCACAAGACAATCACAAGAAAAAAGAAATGGAAAAACCTAAACACAAGGAGACCACCAACATATTACTAACAACCAATGGGTCAATGAAGAAATCAAATAGAAAATTAAAGAATACATGGGGGCACCAGGACGGCTCAGGTGGTTAAGCATCAGACTTGATTTTGGCTCAGGTCACGATCTCAGGGTTATGAGATTGGCCCTCACACTGGTCTTTGTCCTGGGTATGGAGCCTGTTGGGAATTCTCAGTCTCCCTCTCCCTCTACCCCTACTCCTCACTCATACTTGCTCTCTAAAAAGAAAAATGGAGAGGAATAAAAATGAAAAATCAGTGGTCCAAATCTTTGATGCAGTGAAAACAGTTCTAAGTGGGAAATTTAGAACAATACATGCCTACCTCAAGAAACAAAAATAATCTCCAATAAACAATCTAATCCTACACCTAAAAGGACTAGAAAATAAGAGCAAAGCCCAAAGTTAGTAAAAGGAAGAGAATAATAAAGATAACAGCAGAAATAAATGAAATAAGACTAAAAAATCAACAGAAAAATCAACGAAACTAAAAGTTGTTTCTTTGAAAGGATAAACAAAATTGGTAAACCTTTAGTCAGACTCATCAAAATAAAAAAAAGCGTAGATCCAAATAAATAAAATCAGAAATTAAAGAGGAGAAATAACAGCTGAAATTGAAGGAATACAGAAGATTCTAAGAAACTACCACAAAAATTATATGTCAATAAAGTGGACAAACTTGAAATGAATAAATTTCTAGAAACATAGAAATTTACAAAACTGAATCAGGAAGAATTAGAAAATCTAAACAGATCAATTAGCAGTCATGAAATTCAACAGGTAATCAAAAAAACTTCCAATAAACAAAAGTCCACATCCAAATTGAGTCACAGGTGAATTCTACCAAACATTTGAAGAAGAGTTAATATCTCTTCTTCTCAAACTATTCCAAAAGATAGAAGAAAAAGGGAAACTTCTAAATACATTCTATGAAGTCAGCCCTATCTTGATAACAAAACCAAAGACATTACAAAGAAGAAAACTATAGGGCAAGATCCCTGATGAACACAGATGCAAAACTCAACAAAATATTAACAAACTGCATTCAACAATATATTAAAAGGATCAGTCACCATAATCAAGTGAAATTTATTCCAGGGATGCAAGGATGGTTCAATATTTGCAAATAATGTGATATGCTATATCATATTAACAAAATGAAGGATAAACATGATATGATCATCTCAATAGATGCACAAAAATTATTTGATAAATTTCAACATCCATTCATGATGAAAACTCTTAACAAAATGAGTTTAGAGGGAACATACCTCAACATTATAAAATTGATATATAATAAAAACCACAGGCAACATCATACTCAATGGTGAAGAACTGAGAGCTTTTCTTCTAAGATCAGGAACAAGACAAGGCTGTCCACTCTTGCCACTTTTTAACACAGTACTGGAAGTCCTAGCTGCAGCAATCAGACAAGAAGAAGAAATAAAAGGCATCCAAACTGGGAAGGGAGAAGTAAAACTCACTATTTGCAGATGCCATGACAGAAAATCCTAAGCCTCCACCAAAAAATTATTAGAAGTGATAAATGAATTCAGTAATGTTGCAGGACACAAAATTAATATACAAGTATCTGTTGCATTTCTATACACAAATAATGAAGTAGCAGAAAACTAAATAAATAAATAAATATAATTCCACTTACAATTGGACTGAAAAGTATGAAATACCTAGGGATAAATGTAACCAAGGAGGTGAAAGGCCTGTACTCTGAAAACTATAAAACATGCTAAAAGAAATTAAAGATGAAAACAAATGTAAAGGTATCCCATGCTCATTGATTGAAAGAATATCATTAAAATGTCCATACTACCCAAAGCAATTGACAAATTCAATATGATCCCTATCAAAATGCCAACAGTATTCTTCACAAAACTAGAATAAATAATCCTAAAATTTGTATCAAACCACAAAAGACCCTGACTTGCCAAAGCAATCTTGAGAAAGAACAAAGCTGGATATATCACAATTCCAGATTTCAAGATTTACTACAAAGCTGTAGTAATCAAAACAGTCTGGTACTGGCACAAAAAGAGACACACAGTCCAGTCGAACAGAATTGAATGCCCAGAAATAAACCCATGCTTATACAGTCTGTTAATCTATGACAAAGGAGGCAAGAATATCCAATGGGGAAAAGACAGTCTCCAAAAATGGTGTTAGGAAAACTTAACAGGAGCATGCAAAAGAATAAAACTGTACCATTTTCTTATACCATAAACAAAATAAACTCAAAATGGATTAAAGTCCTAAATGTGAGACCCAAAACCATAAAACTCCTAGAAGAAAATATAGGTAGTAGTCTCTTTGACATTGGCTTTACCAACATTTTTCTAGGTACGTCTCCTTAGGTAAGAGAAACAAAAGCAAAAATAAATTATTGGGACCACACAAAAATAAAAGCCTTCTGTACATTGAAGGAAACCACCAACAAAATGACAAGGCAACTTACTGAATGGGAGAAGATATTTGTAAATGATATATCTGATAAGGGTTAATATCCAAAATATATAAAGAATTTATATAAATTGACACCAAATAAAACCCAATCTGATTGAAATATGGGCAGAGGACTTGAATAGACCATTTTCCAAAGAAGACATACAGATAGCCAACATCACTTTTCAGAGAAATGAATATCAAAACCACAATAAGATGTTATCTTACACCTGTCAGAATGGTTAGAATAAGAAAGACAAGAAATAACAAGGATGTGGAGGGAAAGAGACCCTAGTGCACTGTTGGTGGGAACGTAAACTGGTGCAGCCACCATGGAAAACAGCATGGAGATTTCTCAAAGAATTAAAAATAGAAATATCATATAATCCAGTAGTCCCACTACTCGGAATTTGCCCAAAGAAAACAAAAACACTAATTCAAAAAGATATATGCACCCCTATGTTTATTGCAGCATTATTTACAATAGCCAAAAAAAAAAGGAAGTGTTCATCCATAGATGAATGGATAAAGAAGATTTTGTGTGTACACACACACACACACAATGGAATATTGCTCAACCATAAAAAAAATCATATCTTGCCATTTGTGACAATATGGATAGACCTAGACAGTATTATACTGAGTGAAATAAGTCAGGGAAAGGCAAATATCATATGATTTCATATGGTATTTCAAACCCAGATTGAAATACAGAGAACTGATGGTAACCAAAGGGGAGTTGTGTGAGGGATAGATGAAATAGATAAAAAAAGATTAAGAGGTACAAACTCCTAGTTATAAAATAAATATGAAGATGAAAAGTATAACAAAGGGAATATGGTCAATAATATTGTAATAACTTTGTATAGTGATGGATGATAACTTCACTTATTGTGGTAAGCACACCATAACATATAGGGTTGTTGAATCTCTATACTGTACACCTGAAACTAATATAACATTGTATGTTAATTATACTTCAATTAAAATAAGTTATACATGAATTTTCTACTACACAGAGGGTAAGCACCCCAAATCCTGTGTTGTTCAAGGGTCGACTATATAATAAACTGCTACAACTCCATAATAATAATTTTAAAAAACCCAGTTTATCACCATACAGTACATCATTAGTTTTTGATGTAATGTTCCATGATTCATTGTTTTCATACTGTTTGGTGACTAACATAACAATAAAATTAAATTAAATTTAAAAAAACCCAATTTGTAAATGGGCAAAGGACTCAATCAACGTTTCTCCAAAGAAAATTAGAAATGAAAATAAGCACATGAACAGATATTCAATATCTTTATTCATTAGGGAAATGTCAATCAAAACTACAAGGAGCTATTACCGTATATCTACTAGGATGGCTATAATAAAAGATAGATATTAACAAATGTTGATAAAGATGTGGAGAAGTTGGAAACCTAATATTGCTTGTGAGTATGTAAAAGCCTGAGGACTCTGGAATACAATTTGGCAGTTCCTTAAAATGTTAAATATGAGCTGTCATATGATCCGGTAATTCCATTCTTGGATATACACCAAAGAGAAATGAAAATATGTGCTGGCACAAAAGTTGTACATAAACATTCACAGCAGAATAATTCAGAATAATCAAAATATAAGAACCCAAATGTCCATTAAGTGATGAGTAGATAAAAGCGGTATATCTACACAATGGAATGTTATTCACCAGAAATACTGAGACTTGCTATGACATGGATGAACCTTGAAAACATTATGCTAAGTGAAAGAAGCCAGTCATGAAAGACCACATTTAGTATGAGTTTATTTATATGAAATGTCCAGAGCAGTCAAATCTATAGAGACAGAAGAAGGCCAGTGGTTGTCTAATAATGCTGGAGGAGTAGCGATGGGATGACTGTTAATCAGTATGGCGTTTCTTTTGGGGATGACAAAAATATTCTAAAATTAGATTGTGTTGATGGTTGCATAACTCTGAATATACTAAAACCACTGAATTGTACACTTTAGTGAACTGAGAATTATATTTCAATAAATTTGTATTTTTTTAATAGAAGTTTAAGTTCTCTGAAGTGTAGCATAAAACTGCAGACAAGGGGTGCCTGTGTGGCTCAGTTGGTTAAGCATCTGACTACAGCTCAGGTCATGATCTCAGGGTCCTAGGATGAGGCCCTCGTGTCAGGCCCCATGCTTAGTGGGGAGTTTGCTTCTCCCTCTCTCTCTGCCCTGCCTCTCCCCGCCCCCCCACCCCCTGCTCACGCTTGCTCTCTCTTTCTTTCAAATCAATAAACACTATCTTTAAAAAAATACAAATTCTATCTTTACCATTTATCTCTCAGCATTTCTAGTTTAACAATGTTTTTTGGGATCTTTAAGTTTACCTTGTTTTTGTGGTTGTTAGCTCAATGACATATTAAAAAATAAATTTATTTCATTTCAGTAAGTATTTATTTCAGCAAGAATTGTTTAGGGCATCTCACCTTCCAAACTGCCTATAATTGACCATTACTCCTTGTTCAAATATTTTTTCCTATTTTCATGTTTCTTTTTGCTACACATAAGCTTGTCTAATTTTTAAAACCTGTTATTTTTCTTGGGAACAAAGTGAATTTTGAATTAATATGGGGGGAGCTAACATCTTTATAATAATGAATCCACCCATGCAGACATAGGGTATTTTTTCCTTATTCAGTCTTCTTTATGCCCTTTAGCAGAAATAATATCTCACTGTTATTTTAAGGTTTACTCCCAGGTATTTTTATGGATGCTATTTTTTAAATGGTTTTATCCACCCATTGTATTTTGTTTTGTATAGAGTTCTCATGTTATACTCAATAGTATTCCTAATTAGTTTTTATTTTTTAGTTGTGCAATTACATTATCAAAGAAGTAATTATAATTTTGAACTCTAAACTTTTAAATATCATATTTCCTTTTCAAGTCCAAATATATTGGATAATATTTTCAGGAAAAGGTTAAATAACAGTAATAATTGTTGACATCTCTGTCCTGTCTCTCAACAACGTCACTGTTAAGTATTACATGGGATTTGGTTTAAGATCATGTGTGTAGACTGCATGTGTGTGTGTATGTATGTGTTTAGCTGAAGGTATTATAATTGAAGAATAAGTATTTGAAACCATTAAAATTTACTGTGTAAGAAAAATAATGTCTATAATACTAGTGAAAACCAGCTACAACAAGGGCAATGTCACCACAGTGCTAATCTCAAGTGAAATAGGTACTAAAGTAACTCGTCTGTGGTCACCCTCCCTCTTTTCCCACTACTGTTCAATAATCTGAGTTTCAGACAAAGCCTACTTTTGTAGTATAGAAAATATTGATTTGTAGAAAGATAATGAATCTAGATATGGTTTCCAAGTTTAGAAGACATATGGCTAGGGAGGAATTGGGTAACAAAGGTATATTCTATAGTATATACAACATAATATCCATAATACACATTTCCAATTATTAGATATGTGAAGAAGCAGGAAAATGTGAGACATTCTTATGAACAGAGGCCAACTTCAAGGAGAAGCAGATTTTGGTATCATCAAACAAAGATTTAAAGCAGCAATTATAACTAAGCTCAATGTGGAAAGGGAAAGAGAAAAGAAAGAAAAGGACTCATAATGAAAAGAGAAAAATCTCAGAAAAATAGAAAATATAAAAAGATAGCAAGTGGAATAAATATCTGAAATAAAGATAACTTAAGGGTTTAATAGCTGAATGAAAATTACAGAGGAAAAAGGCAGTTAAATTGATGATAGATCAATGTGAATTATCCAATTTGAAATTCAGAGAAAAAAAATGATTAACAACAAAAAAAGAAAGGCTCAGAAACATGTGAGACAATACCAAAAATTCTACCAGACAGGTAAATGGTGTCCCAGAAAGAGAGGTAGAGAGAGGTTGGAGCAGAAAAATATATTTGAAAAAATAAAAGGCTGAAATTTTCCCCAATTTTATGAAAGATACAAATCTCTAAATGTAAGAAGCTCTGTAGCTCAGTAGAACCCTAAATAGAATGAACTTGAACAAACTAGGCATATCATAGTCAAATTGTTGGAAATAAAAGTTACAAAAATTTTGAAAGTAGCCAGGGAAAAATGACACATTATACACAGGGGAACCAAAAGTCAAAACACCACAAGTTTCTCACTCAGAAACTATGTAAACCAGAAAACAGTGGAATATTTTTAAAGTGTGTAGCACCTTAAAAACAACATATATACATACAAACTGTGAACTCAGAAATCTACATCCAGCAAAAATGTCAAGAATAAAAGCAAAAAAGAATTTTTATTTATTTTTTATTTTTTTTATTTTTTTTTTTAAAGATTTTATTTATTTATTTGAGAGATAGTGCGAGAGGGAAGGTCAGAGGGAGAAGCAGACTCCCTGCTGAGCAGGGAGCCTGATGTGGGACTCGATCCTGGGACTCCAGGATCATGACCTGAGCCGAAGGCAGTCGCTTAACCAACTGAGCCACCCAGGCGCCCAAAAAAAGAATTTTTAGATAAAGGAAAGCCAAGTGAAATGCTAAATGATATTCCTGTATCTTCAAGAATAAATAAAATCATAAAAATTCATAAATATAAAATTATATTAAGAGAAATTATAAAATACAAAGGAATATCTTCCTTCTAATTAAAAAATACTTAAGACTACTTAAAGCAAAAATGATAACAATGTATTTAGAAGTAATACATATAACTACTGCAAAAGTAAATAAATATATAGGATTATGAAGCTTCTACATTTTTTTGTGAAGTGCTACAATGTTAACTCTAATAGACTGAAAAGTTAGGGAAGTATACTATAATCCCTAGAGTAACTGACCAAAATAAAAGGTCTGAGGATAAAATGCCTACACGTAAATTAAAATGGAATTCTAATAAGAACTTTCAAATAATCCAGAAGGCAAAAAGGGGAGAAAAAGGGAACAACAACAAAAAAAGACTGGACCAACAGAAAACAAACAGTAACTTGGTATACTTAAATCCATTTCCATCAGTAATTACATTTAATATTAATAGACTGAACACTCCAACTAAATGTTATAAAACTGAATAAAAAAGACCTGACTATATGCCCTCTATGGAAAACCTAATGGATGCCTAACAATTAAGCCTCGAAACAAAAAGACAGAAATAAAGTGAAAAGTAGATAATTCTATAATTGTTAGGAAATTTTAATACCACTTTCAGAAATTGATAGCACTAGTCAAATATCAGTAAAATCCAAGGATTTGATTAATGCTATCAACCACCTTGACCTACTTGATTTAAAAAGTATATAAAGCAGAAATGAACAAAATTACAGGGAAAAATCCATAGTAATAGAGATTTTAATTTATCTCTCTCAAAATTAAAAAATCAAACTATAAAAAATCAGAGAGGAAGATGAACCATAAGAGATCTTGACTCTGGGAAACAAACTGAGGATTGCAGAAAGGGAGATAAGTGGGGGAAGGGGTAACTGGGTGATGGGCATTAAAGAGGGCATGTGATATGATGAACACGGGGTGTTAGAATGAACTAATGAATCATTGAACATTATATCAAAAACTAATGATGTACTTATACCTTGGCTAACTGAATTTAAATAAAAAAAATAGCAGCTATCTTAAAAAAAAAACTAAGGAAAGATTTATAGTACAAAGAAAACACAATTTCAAGTTTGACCTTTGTGTAACAGGAAATGTACATTCTTCTCAAGCATAATTGGAAATTCATGGCAATTAATTGTGTATGTCTAATTTAAAGCAAATCACAGTAAATTTTGTAGAACTAGTATCATGCCATGTTCTCTGACTACAGTTAATTTAAAAATCTATAACAAAACATGTTTTTTAGAAATTAGAAAACAAATGTCTAACTCATAGATCAATAGAAAATTATAATAGAAATTAGAAAATACCTCAAACTGAATATTAATGAATATTACACATTTTTAATAAAATTAATATCAAAACTTAGAGGATACAGCTAAAGTACTACTTAGAGAAATTTTTATTTTCTAATATAAAAATAGCTGAAATGAAATGTAACAGAATGAACCTGAAGAATATGTCAAAATCACTGATATTTGCTTCAAATCATGGTGGGGCAGCAGGAATTTAATCTATTATATTATGAGACACAGATGCTGATGTTTTCAATAACCTGTGAACAGAATTTCATCTCTTTCAACAGTTGACCCTTGAACAGCACGGGTTTGAACTGTGTGGGTCCA
Organism: Callorhinus ursinus; assembly: GCF_003265705.2. NCBI lineage: Eukaryota > Metazoa > Chordata > Mammalia > Carnivora > Otariidae > Callorhinus > Callorhinus ursinus. The sequence continues at coordinate 57,165,836 of NW_027397063.1, read as the reverse complement.
CTTATATGTAGTTTTTAAAGTTTTTATTCAAATTCTAGTTAGTTAGCATACAGTGTAATATTAGTTTCAGTGTACAAGCTACTCCGGAAAGCAATATGGAGTTTCCCCGAAAAGTTAAAAATAGAACTACCCTATAATCCAGCTGTTACATTACTAGGTATTTAGCCAAAGAATACAAAAATATTAATTCAAAGGAATAGATTTTTTTAAATACATATAGTATTGTAAATGTATTTTTTCTTCCTATTATTTTCTTAATATTTTCTTTTTTCTAGCTTAATTGTAAGAATACAGTATATGACACATAACATACGAAATATGTGTTAATTGACTATGTTTATCAGTAAGGCTTCTAGTGAACAGTAGGCTGTTGGCCCTGGAGGAGTCAAAAGTTATATGTGGATTTTCAACTGCATGAGGATCAGTGCCCCATTCCCCACACAGTTCAAGGGTCAAGTGTATAGAAAACAACCCAAACTGATAAATATGGATATGGTGAAACATATGAAAGTATCAAATATCCAACCAAGACAAAAAGAACTTGTATAGAAGTTGATTGTTGAGAAGAATAGAAGTAGAAAATTTATGAATAAATCATATTATACACATACAAATAAAAGGCATAAGGAATGGGGGTAGGGGGTGGAGAGAGGAACTAAACTCATCATAGAAACAAATAATTCTATCTGAGTGGAATGTATAGCAAACACCTATCCAAGTTTTCCATAATGGCAATCTTTAAATGAAGCATCTCAAACTAAGTGCGTAAAAGCAAAGTAATCTTTAAAGCTGCTAGGTTAAATGTTGTAATAATTTAAACATTTGAAGGTGGAGCATGCAACAAAAAAGGGCATGGTACAAAAAAGGACAGACCAACACAAGATGGAATAATTTCATCTTGTGATTTATGGGTCACCAATTATAAAAAACATTATACTAAATTTTATAAATGTGATACTATAATAAGTGCTCAGAAACTATAAAATAGAATGTGTTTGATTAACTGCTAGGTTTTGACCTCTCTATTCTTACAAAAAACCAATGGTAAGAGGAAAATATGGAACCCAGATTACCACTAATATTCTCAGAAATAATATGATCATCTGAATAAAAAATACTCATTCATTTGAACTTTTTATTCTTTTCAGTTAGGTAGACAGGTAGAACATAAACCTTAAATACTTCCTTTTGATAAGGAAGATAATAAGAAATACAAAACACAGTAAAAACCATAGTTCTCATATTTGGTGGAATCAAATAGTAGAAATGGAAATAAATGAGAAAATCTAGAAAATGCCAAAACAGTATAGGAATTAGGTCTGAAAGTCAGATCTATATAATGTCATTCTCACTACCTTCTTAACCCTGAAGACTGCTTCAGATACATCAATCATCCATTATCCAATTTGTGGTTGGAAAGGTCTATATATAAGTATCACAAAGTAGGAAAGTGGATAAACAGGGAGAGGGGAAGTACAGAAAGTTTAGGGTATAATGTGGGAATCTGAAGGAGATATAAAGAGGTATTTAGAATCAGAAGTTACATCCTATCACTTTCTTCCAGACACACTGATACCACCTGTTGTACGTCAAGTCAAGGCACTGTATCTTCAGAGTTTATTTCTTTTGAAAGCATATACCTTACCATGTGGAATTGTGGTCTGGAAAGGACGACTTGGGCTTTTCAGGTTCCATAAGGTCAAGCTACCGTCTGAATGGCTGCACATGAATTGTTTGCCCTCATGATGCCAATCAATTGAATGGATAGCCTAATGAAATAGCAATTAAAAACAAGTAGAGGGTGAAAAACGTTGATATGTTATAGCATTCTATATTCCAAAGGAAAAATATTCTGAGATAAAATTATTATAGCAACAATAGTTAAGAAACATACATAATTTTTCTAACCCAGATCATACTATCTTTGGCTTCAATCCTCTATAGACTTATAGAAGACTATAAAAACTCATCTCCTGAGATAAAGAAAAGTTAAGTACATTTCATAATATCATTATAGCCTAGAACTTTTTGTTGTAAATTCTATGTCCTCCCTGTATCCTATATGATCCTTTGAAAAATTATTTATATAGAAGTAAAAGCAAGGTTATTGGAAGATAATTTCTGGAAAGGTAGAGGCTTACTTCCACTTAAAGTCACCAATTTAAATAACAATTTACACTAAGAGCTACCAGCTGAGGGCTTACTATGTGCCAGACCCCTTGGCAAAGTACTGATATTAACTCTATTAATTTTACAAAGCAGGTATGATTTTTTCCAATTTGCACATGGTGAAATAGATCTACGGAAACTAATATACGTGCTCAGGTCACACAATTCAAAGCCAATGTTTATCTAACTACAAAACCCATATTCTCTATCATTTTACCATATTGCCCCTAACATATATTTTTAAATTAACTTGGCAATTTAGGGTTTAAGCAAAAAGATTCAAAGTTTTTTATAAGTTTACTCTGAAGATGTGAATTACATAAAATTTAAAAGTAATTATTCCATTTTCATATATTGTTTTATTCCCAGTGGTAGCACAGTGCCTTGCATAAAGTAGATACTCAATATCTGTTGAATGAATAATTAATGTCATCACATATTTCCATACCTTGTATTCTTTCTAAATCATAAAGTTTATATGGCCTTTCAATAATGTGCTAATCACAATGAGAGAAGCCCTAGTAGACATAAAAGCTGAACAGATATATACAACATTACCCTTTACTTAAAGGAACTTTCAAAACTGCAAAATAGGGAAGACTGAAATAAATGAATATTAATTAATAATTGTTATTTTTTGGAACTTCTAACATTTAGTTTTTATATATATATACGATATACTAACCTAAGATATGTGTTTAAAACTATTATTTGTTTTCTAAATAAGAAGTATTATTAGAGTTACAGATAATTGATGGCTAGGGTAATCATTAGACATATCATAAAGGATGTAGGATATGAGCTGTACCTCAAGATAAGTAAGATTTAATTAAATGAAACAGATAACATGAAACCCTGGGCTTATGTTTTCTCTCACTCTGGTCTTTATTACTAGGTAAAGACTTTTTTTTTTTTTTTTTGCCAGGGTTCAGTAGAGACAGAAAGAAAACACTTGTCATCTTCTTTTTTGCTTATTCTCACTTTTGTAGGTGGCTCAAGGGAAATGTCACTTCAGGCTTCTTCTATGTGTTAACTTGATGAACTTCAGTCAATTGAAAGTTCTTTCAGACTGCTTTGCTATGAATGGTGTGGGTAGAGAGAGAGTCTCCAGCCCTAACCCTTCTTCCTATCTTACTGAATTTCTACCTACTAGAGAAGACAAATAGAAAAATAACAGCTACAACACAAAAGCAAAGTAAGTACCATAAAACAAATATACTTATTGTACAAAAGAGTAAGCATATAAAACCAGTTTGTTATTAGAGAGTGTAAAACAGAGTATTACTGAAGAGTTGGTATTTGAATAGATTTAATGGATAACAATCCAATTCTTTTAATTTCATTATACCTTACCCCTTTCTTAAAAAACAACTTTAAGGGTTTACTAAAAACAACAACAACAACAACAACAGACAAATACAATACAACTAATTCAGGAAGAATTTTAAAAGATAGAAAACAAAATATGGAAGATAAAACACTAGCTGGTTTGGTCAACTCAGAGTCTGTGATCAAGGTTCTCCAAAACAAAAAAGAGAAAGGAAACCTAAAAAGCTGGGTACCAATATGAAAAAAGGAAAAACAGCATCTAGTCAAGGAATTAAAGGCTATCCTCATATCAAACTCTGAGAGTTTTCTCTGTGAGAGATTATTTAGAAATATTGATGTAATAAAAATAAAACTTTCACAGCTAGTATGTAAATTCATGTAGTTATTTGTGAAAATTATCTTGTATTTACAAAACAAAACTTTCAATTCACCCATGGCTATTCAAGGGGCTACTTTGGTAGTTGAAATAGTTTTACAGTGGCTAAAAAGTTAATAGGATTTTGATATGCAAAAGAGGAAAGAAGTGAGTTTATGGTGAGGAATTAGCTGGAGCAAAGGCTTGAAGGTAGGGAATAAATAATATGTTTAGGAGATAGTAATATGTCTGAAGTGTGAGGAGTGTATAGAAGGATACACTGCATTAAACTAAAGGGAAAAATAACATCAGGGCCTTGAATCTCATGTAAAGTAATAAAGCCTTTGTATTGTTGATAATTGGGAGCCATTCAAAGGTTCTGAGGTGGAGAATTACATGACCTATGGCTTAAAACGATAATCTTATTAGTGAAAGATATACTGAAAAGGTAAGATATCAGAGGAAAAGCAATTAGTAAAAAGGCTACCATAGTCTTTTAGGCAAAACATAACAACCTAGACTAGAACATTGAATGTGGGAATGAAAAAAGAGAAGAAATGAATGAGAGACAATATAAAAACAGAATTAAGAGACAATAAAACTGATAGCATATGATATATAGAGAAGAAAGGATCAAATATGACTCTGAGGATTACAAATGAATAAATAATCAAAATTTAAAAACTGAAAAGAGAACACAGAACAAGGTTTAGGTCTTTAAGTGTAAATTCAGTGCCAATGAGATATTTATCTGGGCTTATGCAACAGATTTTTAGATACACAGATCAAGAGGTCAGGAGAAAGGTAAGGGTGAGAGATACAAGGATTTTAAATTTTATAGAATAAAAATATTTGAAATGATGGGAGAAGATATAAATATAAACTGGAGGTGAAATGAAGAGGGTGAAGACATAAAATCCTGAAGAGTATCTATAATTTAAAGGAAAGTAAGGAAAGAATCAGTGATAGAGAAAGGAAGGGTGAAAAATGAGGTAGAAAGACAAAAACAAGGCAAGAAACCATTTTAGGAAGGAGGGGCTGATGTAAAGACAGATTTAAGGAGGAACTTAAGACTATGAAGGGGTCACTATAGTAATCAAGAGATCTTTGATAACTTATTAGAAACCATTTCATAATAGTATTAAGAATTATTTCTAAATATGAGGGGTAAAGTGCTAAGGAAAGTTTTAAAAGTTTGGCAGTAAAATAATGTATATAACTATCTCAATTAAAATGATAGGATATATAATTATGCATCAAAGTAAAGAGATTATATGCATATATACATGTATAAGTCAATATTTAAAATTATTTCTAGGTATAAAGTAGGTATAGTGTAGTACTCGACTTACTTAAACATTGCTAATGCTTATTTAAACACTTCATTGCAAAATTATTTTTGCTCACTTTTTAAGGTTAGAAGTCTTTCTTCTACAGTGTTTTAGGTTAAAAAAACTAGTTGATTTATCATTTCCTCTGGATTTCCTTTTTAGATGACCTACTCTATTTCCAACTGGCTAAATACTCAGATAATATTTGTACTCTTATCTAGCTACTAGTTTTCAGAGAGGAATCTAATATCATCTTTGTACTTTGTATATTTAATAAAAGAAAAATCTAGCTTAGCTCCCCAGGACCTTCTTTCCTTATGATTCAAGATGCCCTAGAAGTTCATCACAAAGAGCATAATTGTAAGACATGACATGCCAGACAGTATTTTTCACCAGTCATGACCAAATTACCCAGTTGCTATATCTTTTACCCCTGAACTCTTTGTCACTATGAGAAGTATCTTATATACACCATAAAATCTTAGTTTGTCATAACTATTAAGAAATGAATTGGGGGTGTGTATAGCTATGAGATACCCAAAGGCATATATCTTTAAGCACCAAAACTGAAAAATTCAACTGTTATGAGGGGATGGGAGGTAGCACACAAAGAAATGTGTTGTTTTTAAAAAATTTTTTCTTTCTATTTATATCAGTGTTGCCTTAAATTCTGCATTCTTCTCATATAAGTGCAGGTGTACCAGATAATGATTATTGACTGTATTTTCTTCCTATCTCTCCCTACTCCATTTTTTTTAATTTTATTTATTTATTTATTTGAGAGAGAGAGAGAGAGAGAGAGCACGAGAGGGGAGAGGGTCAGAGGGAGAAGCAGACTCCCCACCGAGCAGGGAGCCCGATGCGGGACTCGATCCCGGGACTCCAGGATCATGACCTCAGCCGAAGGCAGTCGCTTAACCAACTGAGCCACCCAGGCGCCCCCTACTCCACCATTTTTAAAATTGAATTTAGAGCTTACATGACCAACTTTATTCCCAAAGTTTGGGGAGGTAATTACCCTTTTTCACTTTTTGCCCCAGGCTATCTTCACATTAACTTCTTCTGAAGGGGGATATCCTTAATGGCCTAGAATCAACCTTTGAACAACTAAAGTAAAAACCTAACCAAATCTCAACTATGTACAATAAAACTCACTTTAAGATCTTACCCTTCTTATTAAGTATTACTATTTACAAAACCAATCTTTATTCTGAGATAAGGCCTTTCAAACTGACCTCTTAAAATTTCTGCCATTTCCTTGTATCTCTCACCCTTACCTTTCTCCTGACCTCTTGATCTGTGGCATTTTCTGCCACAGAAAAAGAATTTTCTAAGAAAGGTGTGAATAATGTTTTAGAGATCTTAAGGATAATGAGGCAAGACATAATAACCATGTAACCTAATGGAAGGAAAAGGATAAGTAATAAGCATCGACGTATATTAAGATGCCAAAAAGGGCCCAAAAATAGTCAATCAAGGCAGAATTCTCATTCAGGAGAACGATCCAGAGTTGGAACTTGGGCAAATGCCAACACGCAGTATGAGACACTAGGTCAGACCCAGTTACTCAATGATAAAAATATTGGTAATATACAAAGCTTACAAGTAGAAAACAGGCACAAAGTCTCTTTTCAATAATAGTCTTTTCAAATATTTCAGTAGAAGTCACTTACCTCATCATAATAAACTCTTAGTTCTGCTCTTTTAGATTTCAAGTCCCAGAATACTACAGTACCATTTTCATAACCTATCAGCAGCTGGAAAACATTAGAATAATCATTTTTATAATTCTAACATTAATTTTAACTTTCTCTGAATAAAGTTTAATGTTAATACAATAAACTAAAATCATATCACATAATACAATTTTATTTAGAATGCCAATTTTTCCAGAACCTGAATATAGATTTCCTACATTTAAAAAAATGGCAAATAAACTCTACTTCAATAAATATTTACCAATGAAATTGTCCTTATTCCCAATTTCCAAGAGAAATTGAGGAAACATGTACACATATATATATATATATATGAACACAAAAATAAATAAGAAAAATTGGAACAAAAGAAAAATGGGATAGAAAATGAAGATGAAATAAAGGATGAAATGGGATAAGTTTAATAACCAATGTATATGCAGTTCAGTCCTATGCACTTAAAAAGTATAGCCACAAATTTGGCTTCTAATTTCTTTATATCAAGTCCTATTTTCTCTTTGACTTATGTCCCTATTTTAAACTGGTGATTTATGAACCCTTAGAAGTTCACAAGGTATTCTAGAGATTCACATCATTAAAAATGGTTGATATTTATAAATCAATACATAAGACAACAAAATACATGGTTTCATTTTAAAATAGAAGTATTTGAGAACAGATAATGATTAATAGATGATCATATTCAAGACTCAGTGAAATACTGCTAGCCATGCTGATGATTTTTATTATCATATAATTCTGAGTTACTATTTGGAAATATATTTTGTTAAATTTACTCTATCATTAGTTTAAAAAAACAGAAAGGATAAAAAGAGGCCAGTATTCAAATAATAATATTGCCCATGAATTTGCCTTCAGATGATTTTCTTGAAAATCATCTTTAGTAGTATTTCTGTGATGAAAATTCTTATACTGTGCCTAAAAATGTTTCAATAATTCCAAAACACTAGTGGTAAAAATAGAAAATAGAGTGGTGGTTATAAGCTACTCCTATACAGCATCCTGAGACCTAATCACTTACCTCAACATTTTATAACAGAACACAAAAAAAATGACAAAACTAAATGAGCTAGTTTTAACAGGAAATTTAAAAATTTCAACAGGTCATGAAATCAATGTATACTTTTGAAGCTATAACATATTTAAAGATTTTATTTTTATTATTTTTTATCATTATTTTTTAACTAAAAATTTTTTGAGTATAGTTGATCTAGAATGCTATATTAGTTTCGGGTGTACAACATAGTGATTCAGCTTCTATGTTATTCTATGCTCACCACAAGTGTAGCCACCATCTGTCACCATACAACTTTATTATAGTATCATTGACTATATTCCCTATGCTGTGCCTTTTATTCCTGGGACTTACTCATTCCATAACTGGAAGCCTGTATCTCCCACTCCCCATTACCCATTTTGCCCATTCCCTACCCCTTTCCCCTCTGGCAACCATCAACTGTTCTCTGTACTTATAGATTCTGTTTTTTGTTTATTCATTTGGTTTTCTTAGATTCCACATATGAAAATAATATTTGTCTTTCCTAATCTGATTTATTTCACTTAGCATAATACCCTACTGGTCTATCCATGTTGTCACAAATGTAACAGTCTCCTTTTTTATGACTGCATAATGTTTCATTGTGTATATACACCACATCTTCCTTATCCTTTTGTCTATTGATGGACACTTAGGCTGCTTCCATATCTTGGCTATTGTCAATAATATTGCAATAAACATAGGGGTGCATATATCTTTTTTGAATTAGTGTTTTTGTGGGTTTTTTGGGGGGGTAAATATCCAGGGGTGGAATTATTGAATCATATGGTATTTCTTTTTTTTTAAGATTTTATTTATTTATTTGAGAGAGAGAATGAGATAGAGAGAGAGAGCATGAGGGGGGGAGGGCCAGAGGAAGAAGCAGGCTCCCCACTGAGCAGGGAGCCCGATGCGGGACTCAATTCCGGGACTCCAGGATCATGACCTGAGCCGAAGGCAGTGGCTTAACCAACTGAGCTACCCAGGTGCCCCTATGGTATTTCTATTTTTAATTTTCAATGGCAACCTACTGAATGGGAGAAGATATTTGCAAAAGATATATCTGATAAGGGGCTAATATCCAAAATATATAAAGAACTTATACAACTCAACACCAAAAAACAACCTGATAAGGGGTGCCTGGGTGGCTCAGTTGGTTAAGTGCCTGCCTTCGGCTCAGGTCATGATCTTAGGGTCTTGGGATTGAGCCCCACATCAGGCTCCCTGCTCAGCGGGGTGTCTGCTTCTCCCTCTCCCTTTGCCCCTCCTCACTGCACATGCTCTCTCTCTCTCAAATAAAATCTTTTTTTTTAAAAGCACAATAATTTGGGGGTGGAGTCTTTTGGGTTTTCCACTTAAAGCATCACGTCATCTGTGAAGAGAGAGAGTTTGACTTCTTCTTTGCCAATTTGGATACCTTTTATTTCTTTTTGTTGTCTGATTGCTGTTGCTAAGACTTCTAGTACTATGTTGAACAATAGTGGCAAGAGTGGGCATCCTTGTCGTGTTCCTGATCTTGAGGGAAAAGCTCTCAACTTTTCCCCATTGAGGATGATATTCGCTGTGGGTTTTTCATAAATGGATTTTATGAAATTGAGGAATGTCCCCTCTATCCCTATACTATGAAGAGTTTTAATCAGGAAAGGATGCTGTATTTTGTCAAATGCTTTTTCTGCATCAATTGAGAGGACCATATGGTTCTTCTCTCTTCTCTTATTAATGTGTTCTATCACATTGATTGATTTGCGAATGTTGAACCACCCTTGCATCCCAGGGATAAATCTCACTTTGTCATGGTGGATGATCCTTTTAATGTAGTGTTGGATAAAAAGCTTCTGCACAGCAAAGGAAACAGTCAACAAAACAAAGTGGCAACCCACAGAATGGGAGAAGATTTTTGCAAATGACACTACAGACAAAGGGCTGATATCCAAGATCTATAAAGAACTTCTCAAACTCAACACCCCAAAAAAACAATCAAATCAAAAAATGGGCAGAAGACATGAAAAGGCACTTCTCTGAAGAAGACATACAAATACTAACAGACACATGAAAAAGTGTTCATCATCATTAGCCATCAGGGAAATTCAAATCAAAACCACATTGAGATACCACCTTACACCAGTTAGAATGGCAAAAATTGACAAGGCAAGAAACAACAAATGTTGGAGAGGTTGTGGAGAAAGGAGAACCCTCCTACACTGTTGGTGGGAATGCAAGTTGGTACAGCCACTTTGGAAAACAGTGTGGAGGTGCTTCAGAAAATTAAAAATAGAGCTACCCTATGACCCAGCAATTGCACTCCTGAGTATTTACCCCAAAGACACAGATGTAGTGAAAAGAAGGGCCATATGCACCCCAATGTTCATAGCAGCAATGTCCACAATAGCCAAACTGTGGAAAGAGCCGAGATGCCCTTCAACAGATGAATGGATAAAGAAGATGTAGTCCATATAAAAAGGAATATTACTCAGCCATCAGAAAGATGAATACCCAACTTTTATATCAACATGGATGGAACTGGAGGAGATTATGCTAAGTGAAATAAGTCAAGCAGAGAAAGTCAATTGTCATATGGTTTCACTTATTTGTGGAACATAAGGAATAGCATGGAGCACATTAGGATCAGGAAGGGAAAAATGAAGGGGGAGAAATCGGAGGGGAAGACAACCCATGAGATACTATGGACTCCAAGAAACAAACTGAGTGTTTTAGAGGGGAGGGTGTTGGGGGGATGGGTTAGCCTGGTGATGGGTATTAAGGAGGGCACATATTGCATGGAGCATTTAGTGCTATATGCAAATGATAAATCATGGAACACTACATCAAAAACTAATGATGTACTGTATGGTGACTAACATAATAAAATAAAAAAAGAATTAAATAGGGTGCCTGGGTGGTTCAGTTGGTTAAGAGACCGCCTTCAGCTCAGGTCATGATCCTGGAGTCCCAGGATCAAGTCCCGCATCAGGCTCCCTGCTCAGGGGGGAGTTTGCTTCTCCCTCTGACCCTCCCTCCTCTCATGCTCTCTCTCTCTCAAATAAATAAAATCTAAAAAATAAAAAGAATTAAATAAAAATTAAAAAGCACAATAATCTGATTAAAAATGGGCAGAGGACCTAAATAGACATTTTCCCAAAAAAGACATACAGATGGCCAACAGACACATGATAAGGTACACAACATCACTAATCACCAGGGAAATGCAAATCAAAACTACAATAAGATATCACTTTACACCTGTCAGAATGGCTAAAATAAAAAACAGGTTTCATTATTAAATCACATATAATAAATTTGAAAATTGATTTGACAAAAAAATTGAGCTTCTTTACATACTAAATTAAATGGCCTAATGACTTGCTAAATTGAAAAAGTCAAAATTAAGTGTAAACTTTAAAAATATTTGTTAAAATAAAATTTATATAACATCATAATACTGTACTATTATGCATTTTAACTTCAAATCAGCTCTTTTTTACATACTAGAGAAAATGATGTATCATTAAACCAATTCCTATGGAATCCAGGGAAAGATTTGTAAGTCTAAAAAGTTTGCTAAGTTTCACTTAGCAAGAGAATGAATAATATAACCTTTCAAAATTTGAGCCCTAAGATGTAATGAAATAAAAATCTAAAATCCTATTATATTTTTTCATAGAAACATCTGATAGAAGTTGTTTTGTTTATAAAACATTACTAGCAATAACCACAGTAAATAACAAAATATAAACTACCTAACCTCAAAATGTCATACACTATTGAGATAACTATACAATATTATGATATAGGAAGTATGAGAAAATTTTAGAATCATTTAGAGAATTGAGAAAAAGAAGCTCCTGATATCCAGGAGACATCTGACAAGGTCACTCTGTGACCATGATTAAGACAAAAACAAGATCACTCTGCAATCATGTCTGACCACACCAAAACATGAGTATCACCTAGGTCACAAAAATATATATTACTTATGTTTTTATATAATTATATATTATACTCATATTATATATATATATATAATTTCAAAAATTTATCTCTCACAATAGAATTCAAGTATTGTGAAGGCAAAGAAGTAAGGTGACTTCCTAATTACTATATCATCAGGACCTGGAACAGTATCTGAAGAAAATAGGTATCTGATAAATATCTGTGAAATTAATTATTAAATACCACAAAATCAAAATCACAGATACTATATTCCCTAAAATCTATGAAGTAATATTTGAAGTCATTAACAAAAATATTTTGGGAACTAAAAACTATACTTCAAAGTAATTATGGTCAAAGAAGAAATTATAAGGAAAAGTATGAAACAGAACTGAACAAGAATGCCTTATATTAAAACTTGTGGGATATAGATTTAGCTTCATCAAGAGGGAAATTTATTATTTTATAAATGCATATGAAAAGAAAAATTTTTTTAAATAAATTTCTTTTATCAGGAATAGGTGTTTTTAATAAATATGTTTGTTGAAGAATACATAGAGAAAAGCACACAAATTATAAATATCTTTAATGAATTATGAAGTTGAATATACCTGTGAAACTACTACCTGGGTCAAAAAATATAATAGGAAAACAAGAAATAAAAAAAATACAAGATACACAGAAGCCTATTTTATACCCTTAACCAATCAACATTCCCATCTTCCTTTTATCCTCTTTTCTAAAAGTAACTACAGCCTTCTAACTATAGGTTATTGGTATCTGTTTTTGAATTTTATATGAGTGGAATTATACATTTATCCTTTTATACAATTATCCTTTTCTGTCCTGCTCCTATTTCTAAACATGGTATTTATAGCAGTAATTCATTCACTTTTATTATTGTAATAGTATTTCATTGTTTGAGTATGACAATACCACAATTTATTCATTTTCCAGGTTATATAATAGCATTACTATGAACAAATTTGTATATGTCTTCTAGAGAATATATATATGAGTTTCTGTCAGGTATATACTGATTCATGGAGTAAGGGTATGTTTAACTTTAACAGATAACTGTCAAGCAATTTTCCAAAGTGGTTGTACCAATTTTGATTTCAATAAGCTGCATATCAAAGCTCCAATTCCTTTTCATCTTTTCTTAATAACTAATATTGTTAATGGCTGTACAGTGTTAAATAGGAGTATGATAGGCATCTTTGTCTCATTTCAGAATGCAGGAGTAAAGCTAATTAATTCATCATTAAGGAGGATATTTTCATAGTTCTGGGTAAATAAAGTTCAAATTAACAAAGTTCCTTTCTTATAGTGTAACAAGAAATTTTTATCACAAAGGGAAGTTGATTTTTATCAAATACTTTTTTATCTGTCATATACTTTTTTCTCCATATTTGTAAATATGAAAATTCCATTGATTTTTTAAAATTTTTTATTTAAATTCAAATAAAATTTAAATTTAAATTGCATACAGTGCAATATTGGTTTGGGGAGTAGAATTCAGTGATCCATCACTTACATACAATATCTAGTGCTCATCATAACAAGTGCCCTCCTTCATAGCTATCATCCATCTAGCCTATCTCCCCACACCACCTCCCTCTATCAACCCTCAGTTTATTCTCTATTGTTAAGAGTCTCATGGTTTCTTTCACTCTCTCTCTCTTTTGTTTGTTGGGAGATTTTTTTTTTATTACTGATTCAATTTCTTTGCTTGTTATCCATCTGTTCAAATTTTCTACTTCTTCTTGTTTCAGTTTTGGTAGTTTGTATGTTTCTAGGAATTTATCCATTTCTGTATGTTTCTAGGAATTTATCTGTTTCTTCCAGATTGCCCAATTTGTTGGCATATAATTTTTCCTAATATTCTCTTGTAATTGTATTTCTGTGGTGTTGTTTGTGATTTCTCCTATTTTATTGGTGATTTTATTTATTTGGGTCCTTTCTCTTTTCTTTTTGATAAGTCTGGCTAGGGGTTTATCCATTTTAGTGATTCATTTGAAGAACCAGCTCTTAGTTTTGTTGATATGTTCTACTCATTTTTTTTTGTTTATACATCATTTATTTCTGCTCTAATATTTATTATTTCCCCTCTTCTGCTGGATTTAGGCTTTATTTACTGTTCCTTTTCTAGCTCCTTTAGGTGTAAGGTTAGGTTGTATATTTGAGACTTTTCTTGCTTCTTGAGGTAAGGCCTGTATTGCAACATACTTCCCTCTTAGGACTGCCATTGCTGCATCCCAAGATAGTTGTGTTTTCATTTTCATTTGTTTCCATGTACTTTTTTATTTGATCTTAAATATCCCGGTTAACCCATTCTGTAGTAGGATGTTCTTTAACCCTCATGTATTTGTGGTCTTTCCAAATTTTCTTGTGGTTGACTTCAAGTTTCATAGTGTTGTTGTCTGAAAATATGCATGGTATAATCGCAATCTTTTTGTACTTGTTGAGGCCTAATTTGTGACCCAGTAGGTGATCTATTCTAGAGAATGTTCCATGTGCCCTCGAAAAGAATGTGTATTCTGCTGCTTTAGGATGAAATGCTCTGAATATATCTGTTAAGTCCATCTGATCCAGTGTGTCATTCAAAGCATTGTTTCCTTGTTGATTTTCTGCTTAGATGATCTGTCCATTGATGTAAGTGGGGTGTTAAAGTCCCCTACTATTACTGTATTATTATCAATGAGTTTCTTTATGCTGATTATTAATTGATTTATATATTTGGATGCTCCCAAGGTGGGGGCATAAATATTTACAATATTATCCATCTTCTTGATGGATAGACCCCTTATGATATAATGCCCTTCCTTGTCTCTTGTTACATACAGTTTTTGTTTTAAAATCTAGTTTGTCTGATGGCTAGTATGGCTACTCCAGCTTTCTTCTGATGTCCATTTGCATGATTGGTGGCTTTCTATCCCCTCATTTTCCATCTGCAGGTGTTTTTAGGTCTAAAATGAATCACTTTAGGCAGCATATAGGTAGATCTTGTTTTTTTTATCCATTCTAATACCCTATGTCTTTTGTTTAGAGCATTTAGTCCATTTACATTCAGAGTGGTTACTGAAAGATATGAATTTAGTGCCAATGTTTTACCTGTAAAGTTGGTGATCCTGATGATTTTCTCTGCTCCTTTCTAGTCTTTGTTGCTTTTGGTCTTTTTTTCCCTCACTCAAAGAGTCCCCCTTATTATTTCTTGCAGGGCTGGTTTAGTGTTCACAAACTCCTTTAGTTTTTGCTTGTCTGGGAAACTCTTTATCTCTCCTATTCTGAATGACAGCCTTGCTGGATAAAGTATTCTTGGCTACATATTTTTCCCATTCAGCACACTGAATATATCCACTGATTTTGAAAAGTTAAACAATTTTGTATTCCTGGGATGAATGCAAAGTGGTCGTATTCCTTTTTGTCTTCTCTTTGATTCCTTTTTTTTTTTTTTAGATTTTATTTATTTATTTGACAGAGAGAGACACAGCGAGAGAGGGAACACAAGCAGGGGAAGTGGGAGAGGGAGAAGCAAGCTTCCTGCCAAGCAGGGAGCCCGATGTGGGGCTCGATCCCAGGACCCTGGGATCATGACCTGAGCCGAAGGCAGATGCTTAACAACTGAGCCACCTAGGCGCCCCTTCTCTTTGATTCTTGATCAGACTTGCCAAAGATGCATCTGTTTTATCAGTATTTTTAAAAAGATTTATTTTAGAGAGAGAGAGAGAGTACATGGGGGAGGGGCAGCGGGAGAGGGATGGGAAGTAGACTCCCCACTGAGCATGGAGCCCAATACAGGGCTTGATCTCTTGACCCTGAGATCATGACCTAAGCTGAAACCAAGAGTTGGACACTTAACTGACTGAGTCACCCAGGTGCCCCAGTTTTATTAGTATTCTTACATAATTAAGTTTTGTTTTTGCTAATATACTATATGTTTCTTTTCTATTTCTTTTAATTTTTGCTCTCATTATTTTATATTAGAATTCTCTAGAGAAATAGAACCAATAGGATGTATCTATACAGAAAGAAATTCATTATAAGGAATTGGCTCATGGGATTACAAAGGCTATTTCCTGGATCTGCAGGACTAGCTGGCAAGCTGGAAACCCAGAAGACCAATAATGTAGTTCTAGTCTGAGTCTAAAGGCATGAGAACTAGAAGAATCAATGGTGTAATCCCAATCTGAAGGCCACCAGGCTCCAGATCCAGGAAGAGTTGGTGTTTCAGTTCAAGCCCAGAGACAGGAAAAAGTTGAAGTCCCAATCAGCCTATCTTAACTTGAAAGAAGGTCAGCCTTTTTGTCCTATTCAGGCAACTGATTAGATGAGGCCCACCCACATTATGGAGAGCAATCTACTTTACTCAATCTACTATTTAAATGTTAATCTCATCCAGAACATCCTCATAGAAACACCCAGAATAATATTTGAACAAATCTCTGGGCACTGCACAGTTCAGGTCATGTTAACACATAAAATTAACCATCACATCTTTATTATCTTTCTTCTAGTTTCTTTGAGTTTAGTTCAGTATTTTTCTATTTTTACACTAAGATCATTGATTTACAGCTTTTCTTCATTTAAAAAAAAATCTTAACAAAAGCTCTATACTTCCTTCTAAGCACAGCTTTAGCTACATTCCACAAGTTTTTGACATATCATAGTTCTATTGTAATTTAACTTAAAATATATTCTAACTTCGATACTGATTTCTTCTTTGACATAAGTTATGCAGAAGTGTAGTGCTTAATTACTAAGCATTTAGGAGATTTCCTATTTATATTTTATTAACAATCTTGCTAAATTCTCCCAGTTAGAGAATGTATTGAACATTATAATCCCAAGAAATTTGTTGAAACAGGATTTATTGCTCAACAAATGTACAATTTTGGTAAATACACCATGTACACTAGAAAATAATGTATGGTATGCAGGTGTTGGGTGTAATGTACTATATATGTCAATTATGTTGGTTAATCATGTTCAGATTTTCTTTAACCTCACTAATTACTTCTTTATTTCCTTACTTTTGTTTCTTATGTTTGTGGTGGAATTAGGAAGTGGAACCTTTGGCAAGTGATTTGATCTTAAAGGTGGAACGCTAAAGAAGAGGAGCAGTGCCCTTATGAAAGAGACTCTAGAAAGCTCTCTTTCCCTTTTTACTGTGTGAAGACACTGTGAAGAAGACCATCTAGAATCTGGACCCTCATTAGACAGCAAATCTGCTAGTGCCTTAATCTTACTCTTTCCAGCCTCAGAACTATGAGAAATAAATATTGTTTAAGCCATCCAGCCTATGGTATTTTTGTTATAGCAACCTGAACTAAGGCATCTACTTTGTCTGATATTACTATAGCTACATCAGTTTTTTGTTTATTTGTTTTTGCTTAGGGTATACATGCTATATCTTTTCCTATCCTTTTACATTCAACTTTTCTATAACCTTAAGATTAAAAATGTGTCTCTTGTAACAACATATCATTATTTTAACATAGTCTGAAAATTACTATCTTTAGCCTATTTATTTACATTTAATATAACTGCTGTCATACTTTAGAGCATATCTATCTACTTATTTTATATTTGCCCGATCTGTTTAATGTCATTTTTTTCCTTTTTTGTTTTCTTTTGGGTTAATAATTTTTTGTTATCTCAGTTCCCTATTAACTTATCCATTATACATATATTTATTATTCTTTATTACCCACATGAATATAAAGTGTTTTTATGACTTATCAAACTGAAGCTATAAGGACCTTGGAACTTTGAGTCAACAGATTTTACCCCCACTTTTGACTATTTTTAACTTAAATGTATATTATTTTTCAATGTATTATACTCCCAGAAGTAATTACTATTTTTATAAAATATTCCCTAGATTTACCCATAGTTGTTCTTTATTCCTCCTACATCTCTGTTCTCTTATAATCAATTTCATTCCCATAGAGAATTATAGTTTTTTCATTAGAGCAGATTTGCTATTTATTATTGCAAATTATGTTAAGTTGCTATAATTTCATGATATGCTTTTTAAGGGTATTTTTGTAGAGCATAGAATTTTTTTCTGTAGGTGCTTTTCTCTGTCAGTACCTTGACATGATCACTCAATTGTCCTCATTTCCCATTTTTCTATTAATATGTCTGCTGTTAGTCTTTTTTTTCCCTATACTCTGCTTTTAAGATTATTATCTTTGTCTTTGATATGCCTAGGTGAAATTTACTTTTGTTAAGCTTGCTTTGAGTCTGTAGTGTATCTTAGATTCTGGTATCTGTCATCAGTTTGAAAAATTATCATCCCTTCATTCTTCAAATATTGCTGTTGTCACATTCTCTTTTTTCTTCCTCCAAGACTCTAATTACATATATATTCCACATTTCATTATGTCCAAAATGCTCTTCATCCTTTTGGCTTACCATGCTTTCATTTGGATATTTTCTTCTGACCTATCTCTCAGGTCACTAATTCTCTCTTCATCTATTTATAACCAGTTATTTTGTTTTCTGTTAAACTTTTCATTTTTCTGCTGAAACCACCATCATTTTTATTTATTAAACATTTCAATCACACTTATTTTAAAGTCCACATTTGGTAACTGCTATTTGAATTTCCTGTTGGTCTATCTCTACTATCTGTTCTCTTGGTTTCTGGTGAATTCTGATCATTTTATATACCATGTTATTTTTACTTTCAGTATAGAGGATAAGTATGGGAGAAATGTAGTGATAAATAAAGGCTCTGGGTGATGTTTTCTTCTCCCATAAAGAATTTATGATTTTATCAGTCAGCTAGATTAAGGCAGACCAACTTAATCCCAAAAAAGGATTCAGATAATGTTAAGAAAAATTTCAGTTATTTAAAGGACTAGTTTATTTCCAGTTCAACCTTATTTGTAGGGTATATCCCTTTGGAGCCACACTGAAAGCTTGGAGTGATTATCAGAGACTTTTATTTTTGGCTTGCCCTGAACTCCTTTTCTCATCCACACTATTCTTCTGTGCCCTAAAACTGCAGAAAATTCTGCTTAGCCTCTCAGCCAATAACTTTGTTTGGTTACTCAATATCTTAACATTCTTTTCAAATAGGAAAATCCCTAGAAGGGAAAATTGTGGCAAGTGTTTCTGGGTTTCTTTCTGTGGAATCAAAAGCTTACAAATCTTCACTGCCTTGGACACTCTCTGGTGCCCTCAAATAGATTTTCAAAAATATTTTGTCCAGATTTTGTAGTTCTCCCAGTGGGAGGACTGATCTGAAATAGGATAGTCTTCCATTGTCAAAAGTGGAAATACTGTGGATGTTGAACGGTATTCAAAGACATTTTCAGCATCAATGGAGATGATCATAATTTTTTTCTTTAGATCTGTTAATCACAAACTGTATTGATGGATTTTCTCATAGTATCTATCCTTGCAACCCTTGAATAAAACATCATTTATCAGCGTTTGTTTTTGAATATGCTTTTGGAGACTGTGTCCTATAGGATATTTTATTTAAGACTTTTCCATTGATATTAATAAATTCAATAAATCCATGTTTTCCTCTGTGAAAATTTTTTTCAGGCTTAGTTGTAACTTATAAAATAAAAACAATTTTAATATTTTCCTTTCTTAAACTACTCAGAGCGGGGGTTGGTAAACTTTTTCTCTAAAGGGACAGTCAGTAAATATTTTACACTTTCCAGACTATACAATCTCAAAAAAACAAAAATAAAAACAACTTATTTACACTAATAGGAAATAGGCCAGATTTGTCCCACAGGCCACAGTGGCAACCCCTGCTTTAGAATAGTTGATGTAGCATTGTATTATAATAGTACTTAAAAATTTAGTAAAATTTCCCTGTAAAACTATTTGGGTCTGGTACTTTTATTTGTGCATAGTAATTAAATAACTTCTTCATTTTCTTAAACTTTCTATCTCTATTGGTGTCAATGATGATAAATTTATTTCCCTGGGAAATTACCAATTTTACCTATGATTTTAAATGTATCTCCTAGAGTTGTGTAAAATAATTTAATTTGGATGTTTAAAAATTTCCTTAGTTTTAGTATATTTCTTCTTGTTTTGTGTGTCATTTGTGTAACTTTGTTTTCCCCTATTTTTCTTCATCAGGCCAGATAGTAGTTTGAATATTTTGTTTATGCTCTATGCAAAGAACCAGCATATTGATTAATTTAGAAGACAGCTTAAAAACAGGAAAACTCCCTAAGTTCCACTTTTATCTTTATACTTCCTTCCTGCTTCCTTTTGCTTTATTTTCTTGTTCTTTTTCTAGCTTTTTTGTTTCATATTGAATTTATTTAAATTTCTAACTTTTATTCACATTAAGTATTAAATACTATGTATTATTTTATAATTGTTTTAATTATATTTCATAGAAATTACATTTCATATTTCATATGTAGTATTACAATATTGTTAATTTTTATATATTCTTCAATTTTGGTTTGTATTTTCTATTTGAAAATTTTTATTTTCAAATTTATTTAATGAGAGTCTTTAAATTTCCAAGTGGAAAGGAATTTTTGCTTTCAGATTTTTTATTATTGTGTTTCACTCTATATATGAAATGTACAATCAATTACATTGCTTGGGGATCAAGGATTTTTCTTCATCAGATCACTCAAGATCACCCCTAAGTGGAGATGTAATTGAGTAGTAGTCAGTGTCTAGCTAATACCAACCAATCATCTGACATGTGAGGCAAGCCTAAATTCTGTCCTCCATCAGTTGGTTTTAGGTATTCGACCCCCACCACATGAGACCGTATATATGGGTTGAGCGAAAGGCATTGTTGCAACAGATGGAATTCTAGGACCTCCATTTATCTAATTATGCCTTTTAGACAACTGAAGGCTGATTTCCTGAATAAACCACTTCGACTATAAAATGGTTTGTCAGTTCCCTCACCCATTTGTATGACTCAATGAGTATTATAAAATCTAATTCATAATGGACAGCTCAGGTTACATTGTCATTGGTGTCCCATGGTTAGGTGTTCAATCTCTACAGGAGCTCATTAGCATACCAGGAGTTGCTTTGAAAATGGAGAATAGCTGTTGTGACTTCCTTATTGGGCTTTCCAACAGACCATTCTTATCTACCAGATACATTAAGCTCCATCAGATCTGCTAGATCATAGGCACCAAGTGATAAGGGGGTCTGCAAAGCAGCTTGGACTTAGTGAAGAGCCTTTTCATCTCTAGGTCCCACTTAAAACCAGCAGACTTTTTGGATAATCTTAAAAAATGATTTGAAACAGTAATTTTGAAGACATTGTATACTATTATCTAAATCCAAAACCATCAAATGATATGACACTTTCTTAGCAAAGAGAAGTACAAAAGCTTATGTTTTACCTTAGAGGAGATAACCCTGCATGCCCTAGACCATTAAACTTTCAAAATCATCACATATAAGACAACGTTCTAGATCTTTATGGAATCTTCTTCCCACCCTCTGACACGAATCTTGTTAGCTACAGAGGTACTTGCCCCTTTTTGCTCACCAGATCCAATTAGTATTATATAATAAAGAAAATGAACTAGTATCCTTTCTAAAGAATGTCAAGATAATCAAGTTTCCTTAGAACTATGACAGAATATAAAAAATAACATAGTCCTGGGAAAAAATTATGAACTTATACTGCTTTCCCTTTCTATAAAAAGAAGCTGCTTTTGATCTTCTCTGCTGATATAATGAGAAAAAAAGAGTTCACTAAATCATTGTTTATCAGGAGACAGCCTGATATTGATCTGCATCTCTAGAAGTATCAAGAGCAAAGCAGCTGTCATTGGGGCAATCACTTGGTTAATTTTACAGTGGTCTACCAACACCAAGATCAATCCATCTTGTTTTATGCAGAGCCCAGACAATGGAATTCAACAAGGATCTACTATTGCATCATTCAAGTCTAATTGTGCTAATCTCTGCAACTCCCCCAGAAATACATCCTGGCTTTTGTTTATACTCATGGCAAGGAGAGACAAGTTTTAGGAGTTTCCATTTGTCTCTTCCAATTGTAATGGCTCTAATTCCAATGTCAGAAAACCAGTAAGAGAATTATGCCAGCTTCTGTGCATATCTATACAGATTATACAATTGTGGTGTAAAATAACTGGGTGAATCTGAATACCCATTGGCCTCCTGTGAGATACACTTGGGTCAAAACATCATTTATCACCTAGTTACAAAGTTCCATATGCCATGACTCTAACTGGAGGATCACGCTTTTTGGATCTTTTGGTATTAATGACTGCTCCAACCCTATAGTTAACAGTACTAGAAAAGTAAACAGTTACTTCTGCAAATGACCACAGATGCTTCCATAACTACTATATGTACTTATGGAAGCACTTCAGGGTCCTTTCTCAGAGGCAACTGGCCTCTCCCTTTCTATCAGTGGGCTCTAGATCTGTGAGCTGGCTTCTATCTGGAAACCTGATGAAGTGCTGTGAATTTCCTCTTTGGTGGTCAATGTCAAGAGCTGATTTCTTTTCTGATTATGCAAATCAAACAACATTCACCTAATTTTGCTCCTAGAAACAGCATGATACATTAGCTATTACCATAGATTTCTGCATTGCCATCCAGGCTTACTGCTTGTTATGGTAATTATGTTCATATTGCCAGATGGTCGAATATTACCATCTGGCCTCTACCAATCCATGATATTTAATCCCCATAGATACTACGGGGCCTGGATCTCTGCCATCATCTGTTACTGTCAACAAAAGCCAAAAAAGGGACAACCCCTACCAAACTTCTCAAATATGCTTGTACTCATCTTTCCCGAGCACTCCTTACTAGGTTAAGTGAAGACAATGTCCTTAAGAACCCTCTAGGAGGTCAGGAGGTGAGATGCCGGGACAAATATAATATATCCATTTTAATGTTTTCATCTCCCTGTTTTCTGACCCCTTCTTTTATACTGTACCAAAAAATCCTAGCCTCTGTACTTTATTTACCATATACCTTTGTTGAGTCCATCTTCAAGGGGCCATCCCAACAAATGATTAGGACCAGATCCAGGTGTCCTTTCTCAGAGCATTGTCTCAAATCATGGTTGAGTGCCCCCATGTAAATGAACTCTCCTCTATGTAACCCGTATGATCAAACCCTTAAAAAACATTCTTAAACACTTGATGTACTGTTAGTATTATCCAGGTCCTAAATTCATTTGATGAGGAGAAGGTTTCTTTCTGGAGGAAAACTTACACTTATATTTTAGGCTGTGCTGAAATCTGAGATCTCATTCTGGTTATTGGCCTGATGGTAATGGAATTGAAGGTTGATCTTGTGAGGGTAAACAAACATCATCAGGCAAGAAAACTACCTCATTTCATTGGTCATTTACAGTCTTCTAGAAAAGGAGAAACCATTTTCTGGAAATCGTGCAAGAGGTACTTCTGCTGGCCAGGAAGTTTCAAGGAAATTGGAGAGGGTGGGTTTTATAATATTTTCAGGCTTATATACACAAATTTCTGTATCTCAGGTATAGTGGCTGAATAATGTCCCCACAGAGTCTCAAAATGTGCCCTTATTTGGAAATTGAGTCTTTACAGATGTAATTTGTTAAGAATTTTGAGATGAGGTGTGCCTGGCTGGCTCAGTCAGTGAAGCATGAGACTTCTGATCTCAGGGTTGTAAGTCTGAACCCCACGCTGGGTGGAGAGATTACTTAAAAATAAAATCTTAAAAAAATAAGAGATGAAATCATGCTTGATTTAGGGTAGGCCCTAAACCAATGACTGGGGTCCTTGTAAAAGAAGAGAGGACACAGAGACATAGAGAAGAAGGTCATGCGAAGACAGAGGAAGACTGGAGTTATGCTGCCACAAAACAAGGGACATTAGGAGCCACCAGAAGCTGGAAAAGGCAAGGAAGGAGTCTCTCCTGGAGCCTTGAGAGGGAGGATGGCCTGACCAAGATCTTGATTTTGGACTTCCAGCCTCCAAACAGAAATAATAAATTTCTGTTGTTTGAAGTCACCCAGTATATAGAATTTTGTTTTGGCCATGCTAGGAATTGAATATACCAGGAGTCAGGGTCACATTCTTTTCTTATCAGGGCTTTGACTTTTATCAAACTATGTATTTATCTCTTTATAAACAGGCCTATTTGTAGCACAGTCTGCCCTGGAGCTGCAGGAAGAGTTCCTTTAAAGCTTCCTTAAAGAGCCTCTGACATGCCTTAAATCAATAATTAACTGTTCTGAGTTAATCATATTATTTTCATACAGTCTCCAGTGACTTGGTAGGCAAAATAATGCCCACCAAAGATGTCTATGCCCTAATATAAATATATTAAATAATATAACATATTTCCTTAAATGACAAAAAAAAAAAGAAAAAAGACTTCTCAGTTGTAATTAAGATTTGTTGAGATGAGGAGAGTATCCTGGATTATCCCAGTAGGCCCAATCAAATCACATGAGTCCCTAAGAGTGGAGAACCTCTCCCAGCTATGGTTAAAAAGAGATGCTATGTTATCTTTAAAGATGGAGGAAGGGAGTTACAAACCTAGAAATGTGTACAGTTTATAAAAGCTGAAAAAGGCAAGAAAATAGATTCTCTTCTAGAGCTACCAGACAGGAGTGCAACCCTGTCAAAAATCTTGATTTTTAGCTCAGTCAGACCTGTATTGGACTTCTGGCCTACAAAACTGTAAGATAATACATTTGTGTTGTTTCAAACTACTAAATTTGTTATAATTTATATCAGAATAGAAAATAATACAAGTGGCATCAAAGGAAGCTGTTTTTTTCCATCATCATTAAAATCACCGTTGTCCTTTATCAGTTAAACACCATAGTACTTCATCTCCAATTGTCTTACCTTTCCATCAGTCCCTTTCCCAATTAATCATAGGAGGTTATTTAAATAATTGTGATGTCACTGCATGATAATACCACTTCACTTGGCACCTTCCATGGGTTCTTTAATTTTAAATAGGAGACAATTCAAGTCCAAAGTCCCATCCTGAGGGTCTACAATTTAGAACAGGAGTCAGCAAACTTTTTTTGTAAAGGGCTAGATAGTAAATATTTTAGGCTTTGCAGGCTTTATAGCTCTGTCACAACTGCTTGGCTTTGTTGTTGTAGTTAGAAAGCAGCCACAGACAATATGTTAACGGTGAGCATGACTGTGTCCCAATAAACCATTTCACAAAAACAGGCATCAAGCCAGATTTATGCCATTGGCTGTAGTTTCCAATCTCTCATCTAGAACAATTCTGATAACTATTATCTTAAACAAGGTTCTGTAGAAAACAGCCAGAGGCTAGGCTTAGGTGCTAATGTTTCACTGAGAAGTGCAATCTCAGGGCTGTAATAACAAAGGAAAAGTGAAGTAAAGCAAAGAAGTAAAAGTAAGATGATATATTATCACACTAATCACTATTTCATAGGGAAAAGCAAAAGAGGCACAGCCAATCACTTAACAGGTGTATCTGTTTGGCCTTGCTGGATGTCTCTAACAGCTTATGTGAAAAACCCATAATTCAGAATAGCCTAACCATAGGGAAGAAGGAAAGGAGAATTTTATTTCTTGTCAATATTGGTCAAGGTTTTCTCTATGGTAAATTAACACCCCCTCACTTCAGAGTTGTATCATTTGACCCCTTTGGGAGACACTGAGGAAGCCAGATCTCATGCCTTTATAGTATGGCACATTATCTGAACCCAGAATTAAAGGGTGGAGCTTAGACTTGGCATAGCCAGTCAACTTAAGGAAATAGTACTGGATGAAGCTGATTAATCCTGCCAAAACTGAGATGAAGCAAACAGTTAAGAATTTGGGAGACAAACAAGGCTGAGAGAATTCAACAAGATGTATACAATACTATGTCCAATATAGGTACCTCTCAGTACAAGAGCACCCTCTTCAATTTGATATACTTATGCACAGTTTCTTTAGTAAATGTTATCTTAGAGGATGGTCTATTTTCTAATTCCTTTATACTATGCTGTTTTACTATAAACCTTAACATAAGTAATTTGTTCCTTCTTTCACTTCACCAAACCTCCATGAAAATTTGTCTTTTCCAAGTTGAATTTATACCAGAAATGTAAAATTTTTTTTAAAATGAGAAAATCCATTAACATTTCAACAAATTAACAAATTAAGGGATAGTCATTTGTAGTGTAAGTATCTGAGAGTCAGCTTTTTGGATTGTAATATAAGTGCCTGACATTAAGCTTTTGATTGCTGAGGCATCCTCTTCAGACATCCATCTTGAATAAATACATTGTCAGCTACATTATTAGATAAAAAGCCAGGCTGCCCCACCCATAAAGTTCCCCTTTGACAATCTGATTGACAGCTTACTTTTGCCTTCCCATACTTTAATTCTGCTCTAATGTTTTAAATTCACAAATAAAGTGAACATGTGAAACCCTAGGCACCCCACTCTCAACCCCAATAAAAGCAGAACCCCAGGTCCATGTACTCTATCTCACTCTTTCTCTACCCATGACTTCACTGAGTGGCCCCAAACATGTTGTGTACCCTCTAAGACTTGTGAATAATAAACTTTGTTTTTCAAAGTTCCCTGATGGTTGTTGCTGAGGTGCATCTTGGCCATTATAAGAACCAAGAGGCTGGTCAAACCACAACACTGGCTCTGAAAAAGGGAAATGTCTGTGGGGACTGGCCTCAGGCCCAACTGAGTGTCCCCACATATTTCTAGACCATAGCATCATTATCAATAGGCTAAGATTAGCATAAAACATATCTCAATACATGCAGAAAAGCATTCAATAAAATTCAACACTATAACTTAAAACTCTTAGAATATTGGAAATAGGTGGAAACTTTTTAACTTCATTAAAGCATTCAACCAACAACCTGTAGCAAACATCTTAATGTTGAAATCTTGGGAGATATTTTGTTTGCAGTTGGAAATAAAAGAAAGTTCCCATTAAAACCATTTATATTCAACACTGCACTGGATTCCTATCCAACAAAACAAATATATATATAAAAATATATAAATTTAGAAAGGAAGAAACAAAATTTGTCTACATTTTCTATACTTTTATACATAGACTATTCCAGATAATCCAAGGACACCTTTTAAAAACAGAACATTTGGTGATGCAAGGAATACAAAATAACAAAATCAGTATTTTATGCACTAAAATTAATTAAAATTAAAATTTAAGAAAATTAATTCACAGGAGCAATAAAAACTATAAAGTACTTACAATTAAGCTAACAAAAGATATGTAAGAATTTTGTGCAAAAAGTTGCAAAGCTATATAGAAAAAGGTAAGAAAACCAAAGGAAATATATCATGTTTATAGATGGAACACTAGTATCTTTAATGAAATAAATTTTTTCTAATCAATATGCCCAAGTTTCAAACAAAATTTCAGGAGGGATTTACATAGAACTTGATAAACTGATTCTAAAATGTATATAGTACTATAAATAATCAGAAAAAGCCATGATGGAGAAGGGAGAAGGGGCAGGCCTAACAGATAACAAGATATTTTCTGCAACTTTTATTAGTTATTTCTAATAAAATGTAGTAAAAGTACAATAGTAAATAAATATATCAATGCAACAGAGGAAAATGTCCAGAAAAAGACCCATCCAAATATGAGAACTGATATATGAGTGAGATGTTCTTATACATTACTGGTAACTGAAATGACTATTCAATAAATGAATTATTTATATGTAAAAATATAAGTATCCCTTATCTCAAACCAACACAAAATAAATTTTATTTAGGTTAAAATCTAATTGTGAAATGGAAAGCCTTAAAACTGTTATTTTTTAAAAAAAAGGATTATATTTTACCTCAGGAAGAAATGATTTACTGAATAAGAAACAAAATGCAAGAATCAAATGAAAAGACTGATAAAGTTGAATAAAAAACTCCTATGTGTCAAAAGGCTATTGATGGAAAAACTAGTCTACAAGCAGTCAAATGATTTATTCAAGATTATATGCTAATAAGTAGTAGAGCCACAATTCAAACATAGTCTTCGGACTCTAATACTAATTTATTTTGCATTCCTTTTAATTTTTAATTACATAATTAACACATTATATTCTTTCATAAAAATTTGAACACAAAGAAAATAATACCTTTGATCACTTTCCCCAGTTCCAATTTCCAGTATCCTCCCCAGATTTGTACATATACTTTTAGGACTTTTTTCTTGGGTATTTGTATATATAATAAAAATACAAATGCATTTTCAAGTGGTTTTATAGTGTACTTATTGTTCTGCAACTTTTCTTTTAAAAATCATGGCTTAAAGAACTTTCCATATCAGTACAGCATTCTACAGTGTGAATATATTAGCACTCATTTATTCAATTTTCTATTAATTGAATTTTAGGCTGTTTTCAGTATTTTGCCCCTTGGTCATATAAATAGGATAGACATCTGAAATGAATTTTCTAAATCATAATGAATATATGTTTTAAATGGTGATAATGCCAAATTACTTATACTGGTATATACACTTACTACTACTGTATCTAGATATACATTTCTCAATTATTAATATTTTTCATTCCTGATGTTATTAATATTTTTAATATTTTGCCAGTCTGATGTGGAAAATATGGGATAATGCATTTCCCTAGTAATTATTAGTGAGGCCATTTCCTCCTCTCAGCAGCCAACTCTGCTCTCTAGAGGTAAGAGGCAACCACATTTTCAACTCTTATAATTGTCTTTTCTAGTAGACCTACTCCTGTATTTCTAAATATGTTTATATTGCCATTTCTTGATGTATTAATTATCTATTGATTTCCTATTAAGAGAGATGAGGATTTAGTACAAGTTCCTATATATTTTGCATGTTTATTATTTGCCTACTATACGTGTAAGCAAATATCTTGTCTGTCTCTTATCATGATTGTCTTATGGTATATTCCTTAAAGCTTTTAGGTTTTATGTCTTGCCCAAGGATGTCCCTACTTCACAGTAAAAACCCATTTCCTATAGTTTCTTCTAAAACATTCTGAGTTGTGGTTTTAACATTTTCTCCATCTGGAATTTATTTCTGTGAATGGTGTAAGGTAGATTACTCTTTTTTTCAAAATGGTTAGCCAATTGTTCAACACCATTTATTCAATAGTTTATTATGTCCTAAAACATCTTCTCTAAAATATCCAAAAATTGCATCAAATGTCTGAACCATTTCTGGAATATCCATTTAGATCTATTGGTCATTTTGTATCCCCTTGTTCCAATATCACAATGTACTACATTTCTTTTTAATGATAGCTAAATTATGGAAAGAACCCAAATGTCCATCGACCGGTGAATGAATAAAGATTACACACACACACACACACACACACACACACACACACACACAATGGAATATTACTCAGCCAAGGAAAGAATGAGATCTTGCCATTTGCAATGACATGGATGAAACTAGAGAGTATTATAAGTGAAATGTCAGTCAGAGAAAGACAAATACTATATGATTTCACTCACATGTGGAATTTAAGAAACAAAGCAGATGAACAGAGGGGGAAAAAAAAGAGAGGAAAACCAGAAAACAGATTCTTAACTATAGAGAACAAACTAAGGGTTATTAGAAGGGAGGTGGGTGGGGAAGGGGTTAAATGGGTGATGGGTACTAAGGAGGGCACTTGCTGTGATAAGTACTGGGTGTTGTATGTAAGTGATGAATTATTAAATACTATACCTGAAACTAATATTACACTGTTAACTGGAATTTAAATAAAAACTTGAAGAAAAAAATAATAAAATAAAAAATATCTTAAAACATTTTCCTTTTTCAAAATTTATAGTTACTAATTTTATTTTTCTTTTTTTATATACAGCTTATATTACTTTCAGGTGTACAATATGTATAATTAAACAATTCTATACATTATTCAGTGCTCAAGATAAGTGTGTTCTTGATCCCATTTATCTATTTCACCCCTCTCCCTAACCTCCTCCTCTCTGGCAACAAGAGATTTGTTCTCTATAATCAAGAGTCTGGTTTTTTGCTTGTCTCTTTTTCTCTTTGTTCATTTGTTTTGTTTCTTAAATTCCACATATAAGTGAAACCATATGGTATCTGTCTTTCTCTTATTTCACCCTCCAGATCCATCCATATTGTTGCAAATGACAAGATTTCATTATTTTTTTATGGATGGGCAATATTCCATTGTGTATATATACCACATCTTCTTTATCCAGTCATCTGTGGATGGACACATGGGTTGCTACCATATATTGGCTATTGTAAATAATGCTGCAATAAACACAGGGGTGCATATATCTTTTCAAATGGGAGTTTTTGGTTTTTGGATAAATATCCAATAGTGTAATTACTAGATCATATGGTATTTCCATTTTTGATTTTTTGAGGAGCTTCTATACTGTTTTTCACAGGGGCTGTATCGATATGCATTCCCACCAACAGTTCATAAAGCTGGAGGCATCATAATCCCAGAATTCAAGATACACTATGAAGCTGTAGTAAAACAGTATGATACTGGCACAAGAACAGACACATAGATCAATAAACAGAATAGAGTCCAGAAATAAACCCATGTTTACATGGTCAATTAATCTATGATAAAGGAGGCAATAATACACAATGGTGAAAAGACAGTCTCTTCAACAAATGGTGCTGGGAAAACTAATTTGCCTGTCATCCTTGCCCAGGGGCCATGCTAATTTTCTCTGTATCATTCCAATTTTAGTATATGTGCTGCCAAAGCAAGTGCTGGGAAAACTAAATGGCTACATGCAAAAGAATGAAACTGGACCACTTTCTTACACTATACACAAAAATAAACTCAAAATGGACTAAAGACCTAAATGTTGAGACCTGAAACCATAAAACTCTTAGAAGAAAACAGTCAGTAATTTCTTTGACATCAGCTGTAGAAATATGTTTCTAGATATGTCTCTTCAGGCAAGGAAAACAAAAGCAAAATTAAGCTATTGATACTACACAAAAATAAAAAGCTTTTGTACAAAGGCACCTGGGTGGCTCAGTCCATTAAAGTTTCCTTCAGCTCAGGTCATGATCTCATGGGTCTTGGGATCCAGCCAGGGTGGGGCTCTGCACTCATTGGTGAGTCTGCTTAAAAGATTCTCTCCCTCCGCCCCTCCTTCCCGCTCACACTCATGTTCCCTCTCTCTAAAATAAATAAGTAAATCCTTTTTTTTTTTTAAAGATTTTATTTATTTGAGAGAGAGAAACAGAGAGCTCGAGCAGGGAGGGGTAGAGGGAGAAGCAGACTCCCCCCTGAGCAGGGAGCCTGACGACATGGGGCTCCATCCCAGGATCCTGGGATTATGACCTGAGCAGAAGGCAGATGCTTAACAGACTGAGCCACCCAGGCGCCCCATAAATAAATAAATCTTAAAAAAAAAAAAAGCTTTTGTAAGGTGAAGAAAAACATTAACAAAACAAAAAGGCTACCTGCTGAAGATATTTGCAAATGATATATCCAATAATGGGTTAATATCCAAAATATATTAAGAACTGATATACCACCAGAAAAACCCCACAAATAATCCAATTTAAAAATGGGCAGACGACATGAATAGACATTTTTTCCAAAGAAGACATACAGACGAAACACACATGAAAAGATGCTCAACATCACTCATAATCAGGGAAATGCAAATCAAAACCACAATGAGATGTCACATTACACCTGTCAAAATGGTTAAAATCAAAAACACAAGAAACAACAAGTGTTGGTGAGGATGTGGAGAAAAACATTTTTTTTCTTAAGAATTTTATTTTTTTAAAGATTTTATTTATTTATTCATGAAAGACAGAGAGAGAGAGAGAGACATAGAGGCAGAGAGAGAAGCAGCTCTCCAAGGAGTAGGAAGCCCGATTCTGTACCTGATCCCAGGACTCTGGGATCATGACCTGAGCCAAAGGCAGATGCTTAACTGAGCCACCCAGGTGCCCTTTTCTTAAGAATTTTAGAAATATTTCTTTAAAAATAAGTAAATTCTGATGACACCTGATTGGAATAACACTGTATTTATGGATCAATTTGAAGAAATCCAGTTTTCTTTCTATTACCATTAGGCAGACTTGACTTTCAGGCTCAATATTTATTAGGCAAATTCAGTTTTTATCATTTAAAAATAAAGAAGCAAACCTATACTAACTAATTTACTCAGGTGTTTTCTATGGTACTTAGCTAAAAAATAAATTCTTGAAGAGGCCATATTTATGATGAAAGTGATGCTTTAGATCTTTTAATATCATCAACTTTGTTTCCTTATCATCAAAAGAAAAATGAATAAGGATTATTTCTGTAACCTCAGAACATTTTCTATATAATTACCTATTTATAAAATCAAAATTGGCTAATTTATGATTATTTAGTATTGGCCGTTTATCATTACCAAAACTGAATAGCAGAAGCCAATGATTAATGATATTGATAAACATACTGTTAAGTTCCAGCATAGAATATTTGAAAATTCAAGTTGTTCCACATATTCCATAACTTCCTCAAAATTCTAGAATTAAATACCAACTTTAGCTCTAGGTAAAAATAAAGACTTAATTTGGGACCATTATTAGTGTGAATAATTCATTTATTCATTATTTGCTCATTCATTCATTCAACATTATAATTTTAGAAAACAATGAATGCTCTGAACTGTGCTACAAGTTAGGTACAAAATAATAGTAAGAAACACCTTCATTCAAGAATGAGGAAAATAAATGCAAGAATAATGGTATTTGTAATACTCACTTTCCCTTCGTCTCTTGGGCTATCACTTAAATGTACAACTGGACCTGGATGAGTCTTTGTGGATCTGTTAAATCAATTCAAAATAGTAATTAAAAAATAGTAATTAAAAAATAAAAATTAAAACACCTTACCATTATAGACTGGAACAAAGAAGTTACTCTGGAATACACCCCCAATATTCTCAGGTTTAAACTTAGATTCATTTGAGTTTTGGTAGTTTTTCTTTAAGACTACTTTTTTTTCTCTTATTAACTCTATTAAAGGAGGTGTAATTTTTTTTTTAAATCAGGTTTAAGAGCATAGATCCACATAACAACAGGATTCTTCATTTCTATAGCATAAAAATTATATACTTGGGAGACAATATTAATAATGAAAGTGATGCTTTAGATCTTTCATGTTATCATCTTTGTTTCTTCATTATCAAAGAAAAATAATGAATAGTCAAGATGAATTATGTCTTTTCATCAAATTATGAATTTATGAATTGGTATTTATATGTTTGTTGCCAGATCTAAGCCTCTGAAAATTTGAAATTGAACTTATACAGACAAAGAAAACTTACATGGCCACAAAGCTAATGCTATAAGGCTGTTTCAGCCAAATTGCAAAGTACATAACTGACTTACAACTTCCTTTGACATAAAACCTCTGATTTTACTCCTAAGAAAAGTATAATAGCTCCTTTGATTTACAAAGAAATTCTGTCTAGTGATAGCCAGCTTACAGAAAACTGACAAACTGGGGAAACCTAGTTTGCTGGTTATGTCTCATTTATTTGGTTATCCAGGGTACTCAATAACAGCTAACTATGTGTCTAAGCGCATATTATTAAAAAGACCTGTGCTCTGTAAATCTGACTTTAAAAATATTCTACTCTGTTATCTGGCATGTTTCTTTTATATTTCCTACTTTGACATATCATTGTTGAATATGATTATGTCATGTTTAAATACAATATGACCTGATATGACTATAGATTTATTATTGCTCATTTTCCACATCTTTTCTTCAACAAATTATGCCAGATTAATCCTATTATGATTATATTGACATAGTTTTAATTTATTTCTTTTTTAAATATAATTTATTTCTTATGCATACATGAAAACCATCAAAGATTCTTCACAAAATAGTAAAGAAGAATAAATTTTAAAACTTTCTGGGATCAGATAAAAGTGACAAATTAACTCCAGGTTTCCCAGATACTGACTCCCCACCGTGACTCAGAGGAATAAATACAGACTTATTAGATATTTTGTTATCGGTTTTATCCTAAATTTTCTTATCTAAAAATGGAGATAGTAGTACTGATCTTACTGAGTAATTACAAGGATTAGGATATTTATATATAGCACCTAATATAATGCCAAAACATAGTAAGTACTCAATGCATAGTATGTATTATGACTGTTGTAATCACTGGAATAATTGGAAAGTAGAGTTATTATCTGCATTCTAAATGCAATGTTTTATTAGAGTAAGGTGCCTCTCATAGGGAACAGTGTCCTTCAATTATCCTTTGAAAACTAATAATATCCAATAACCTACAAATTCCTGTTTCTTGGGTATGATTAGAACAACAAATACCAAAGTGTACTCCATGATAAACTAATGAATATATAAGGTATTCCACATAAAGAGTGTTCCATATCAAAAAAGTTTGGGAAGCCCTGAATTAAACAAAGTTAAATATTTTTTTTCTTCTACAAAGCTTCTTAGAGCCATAATATGCAAGTGAGTACTGAAATCTTCAATATTTTCCCAAAGTACTAGCCCATAGAATTATTTCTTATTGACCATATTAAGGGAATCACTGAAATATACTTTGAGAAACACTAGTTAGACCATATGCAAAACTCTTCCATTTAGATTCTCAGAGTTTGTAAAACACTCAAGTTCAGAAAATAA
The DNA here is from genome assembly GCF_003265705.2 of Callorhinus ursinus. Taxonomy (NCBI): domain Eukaryota; kingdom Metazoa; phylum Chordata; class Mammalia; order Carnivora; family Otariidae; genus Callorhinus; species Callorhinus ursinus. The sequence continues at coordinate 57,131,325 of NW_027397063.1, read as the reverse complement.
TTTAGCATTAAACTTCAGTTATTTGTATTGACTTTTTCAGACTATAGAAGATATATTATTTGTTGTAAAAAAAAATTCCAAACTTAGAAGATACTAATAGTCAAAAGAAAAAAAAATCTCTCATATTATTTTACTGCCTGAATATAATGACTACTAACATTTTGATACATTTTTTCTGACTTTCCCCCTGACATTATACTTCCAAAAACCATCAAGCATTCCTTGAAAGGCTTATGGCCATTAAAAATTGACTTAAAAAATAAAAATTTGTGTACACTCTGGTGTGTTGGTGTACACTCTGGATTCTGTAATTCCTACAAAAATTACTTTAGATAGAATTATCTAAAGTAATTAAACTTAAAATCATATAATATCCATCTAAATAATGCCCAATAATTCTTCTAGTTATCCCTATTTATCTCTCTTCCTCTCATTTACCATGATGGCTTCTTTAGTTTCTTTTATGGGCCTTCTTTCTCTTCCTATATCTTAAATATTGATATTCCTTTGTATTCTATCCTGGTCTGTCATCTATTCTCACATAATATATGGTCATGAATTCAAGAGCACACAGGAGTCAGGCAGGTATTGCAAATGAAGCAAACAGGCTGAATGAGAACTGTACCAAACTGGATAGTACATTATCCACCTACAGAAGGAAAGTTGTTACTCAGTTCCAGCTGATTACTGACTGCCATGCAGGAATACCGAACCAGAATTGTCTCATTATGAATTTTCATGAAAATCTGGAAATCCAAATTTTTATTTCTACTCTACCAATTTTCAAATATTAGAACTCAGAACATATTTAAATACTCGGATAGCCAAACAAAACAGATATCTGTGAGTCAGAATTAGTTGACCGTCTGCTAGGTTGCTACCTGTTTTCTATACACTCTTCATGCGCAATCTCATCTTTTCAATGACCATAAATTCTTTTTTTCTTAACTGTTCAAATTCTTATACTTTTTCTTTCTTTTATTTATTTTTTATTATGTTATGTTAATCATCATACTCTATCTCATTACCGTCAGATCCATATATCTCACTTCCTACCATTTTCCCATACCAATTCCATTTGAATGTCTTATAAACAATATAACTCAAACTACCTAAAATTGAGTTCATTATTTTTTTCTCAACCTGCTCAATCTCCTGCTTTCTTTCACTAAATGACACCCTTATCTACTTAGTTACTCAAGCCTAACACCTGGGGGTCACTCTTAATTCTTTTTTTTTTTTTGGAAAGATTTTATTTATTTGACAGAAAGAGACACAGCGAGAGACGGAACGCAAGCAGGGGGAGTGGGAGAGGGAGAAGCAGGCTTCCCACGGAGCAGGGAGCCCAATGCGGGGCTCGATCCCAGGACCCTGGGATCATAACCTGAGCCGAAGGCAGACGCTTAACGACTGAGCCACCCAGGTGCCCCCACTCTTAATTCTTCTCTATTGTTATATCTTCCCATAATACCCAAGTCTTGCCTCTTCTATCTTCTATGTATTTAATTATGTCAGCTTATCTCCACTCCTAAATCAATGAAAATGTTTACCAAGAATACAGTCTTCTCTCTTTAATCATTTCTCTATACCTGCCTTCAGAGTAGTCTTCCTAAATGCAAATTTGATCAAGTCAATTCTCTGCTTAAAACCCTTCAAAATCCAGCTCCTGGCCTTTAAGTCCAAACTTCTCAAACTGGCCTACAAGGCCTTTCATATTATATACCCTGATTACCTCTCCTCAACCTTTATCTTTTATCATATTCTCTTTCAGGTATTCCAACCAACTAAACTACTTAAAATTCCTGTGCAGGGAACAAAAACTCTCTCACATTCCATTCTTTAAATCTTCTATCCCCTCTTCTTAGAACACCCCCACCCCTCTCTCCCAAGTCTTCCCTCAACTAACTAAAATTCTCAGGCTCTGGATCTCAACATAGATGTAATTTCCTTCACAGATACTTCTCTGAGACCACACGTTAGGTGTCCTTCTTATGGAATTGCCACATTTTATTTCTAATATTTTATAATTGCCTTTTTAATTAATCTCATTAGACTGAAAGCCCCAAGAGGACAGTAACTATGTCTTCCCAGTTCATAGTTGTTTCTAGTATCTAGCATACCATAGAGCACAATAAATATGTTTGAGTGATTGTTATACACAAGTCTTACACTTATGATTTAATAATCAATTTCATGCTCAAACATTAGTCATATGTAGAAAAAATAGGTTACATTTTTTAAAAAGCTAGGACTGCTCTGCAGAAACATCTATTTCTATAGTATAATCTGGAATATATTTTCCCATAGAAAAAAATTTTTAATGTCCATTTAGTTCTATGCTACTATTTTATGAGGTGTTCTACAAACACCACTGTTTCTAAGGAAAATGTGTTCCAATTTCCAAATAATCAATATATATACTTTGGGAACACAAACTATAATTATGAGAACTGCCTAAAGTTATAATTAAGAGACTTCACTAATATTAGAAACAAAATGAAAAATAACATTGAATAAAAAGTATTTTAAGTAGGAACTTGAAATAATTTCACGTATCTCTTAAAGACAATTCGGCATTTGCCATACTTAGAAAATGTATTGTTAAAATCTGTGTGTAAAATTCTATTAACGAAACGACTCTTTTAAACAAATATTTTATTACTGTCCCATACACTTGACACATATTAACAGGAAGTGGCATGCATTTTCTAATGGATCTCAATAGGTAGAGAACAATTAAAAGACAGTTCTAGGAGACTGGCAGTTGGCATTTAAAATTATATAGATCACAATGGATCTATAATTCCATGTAATACACTTTTGGAAAACTGGTCTAAGTAAACCAAGAAACATTCAGGAGATGATATTGTCTAATAATAATTTCTAGAGGATATTTCAGGACATTTTCAGAGGCATGTACAACTCTCTAACAGATCAGATTTATATAAATGGTAGTTTCTATTCTTATGCTATATCAAATGTGTAAGATCATAATATGAAAAATAAAAGTGCTTTATTTTACTTTAGTTTCTCTTAATTTTACCCTCCTTTTTAGTTTTTAAATTCATCATTAATCCTGAAATCATAAAGTTTAAACTATATAAATACATAGAGATAAAGTATAGGTCACTAATTCAGGTAGTATTAATTTAAACTATGAAAAGTATTTGTTAAGTATATGAATATGGAAACAAAATAGCAAAAGTGGTGAAATACTGGATCTATTTAGATAATGAACTTCTTAATTAGCAGCATTCACCTGAAAACAAATAATACATATATCACTATTTGTACTAATATTAAATTTGTATAAAAGTTCTATAATTCAATCTCTCAAGTTTATTTACATTTTTGTCAATATCCTAAGAAAATTATGAAAGCAAGCATTAAGTTCAGCCCTATTTACCACTTTTATACAACTCAGGTTATAGTGGTAAAACCTTTCCCAAATAGCTACAGAATTAAATAATTTTTTGGGAGACATAATTCTGTTTTTAAAATACACATATAGAACATTAAAACATGTATCAGTAAAATAGCACATACTAATTATAATTGTAAATGAAAGCTCTAAGTCAATATTAGTGTGTAACTATCATACTAGTTCTTCAATAATGTCATCAGTCATTTAGTAGCCACTCTGTGGAAAGTACCAAAATAAGCCAAGTTTTAAAAGAAAAATAAAGGAGCAGTGAACAAAGATTTTGCCCTGGGGCCGTTCTTAATCTAATCAGGGAGGGAGAATTATCAATAACAAAAGACCCATTAGGACATAATACAAAAGGAATATTGTAACAAGAATATAATTAGTAACAACTTTCCTATACATACAGGCACACTGAAACATTAAAAATAGGGAATAGTAGATTTATTATAAAGACCAGACTCAAGCCTCATTTAAACAGGTTGTTTTAATCAGAGTTCTGGAGAATAATTATGTAACTCAGAATATATATATGAAAATGAGCCAGCCCCAAGTTAAACATATCTTATTAAGGACATAATATGCACAGAGCATAAACATTTATTAAAGAAAATTTGTTTTTCTGATTAACACAGTGACCAGGAGAATTATTCGTTTACATACAAAAAGATGGCTTGGAATTCCATTACGTTTTACATGTGCATAAACTTAAGTATCAGTGCCAAAGTCAAAGTGGTAATTACCACTAACCACATATCCAAATAGCTGTATTATGTCACAACATAAAAAATATTGATAAGTTAATTCTCTTTAGAACCCTGAACAATATGTTAGTCAGGCAAGTGAAGAATGAGCTACTGGCAATAAAAAATATGTGAACTAATCATGATTATTTTTACCTAAAACTAAATGTGATCACAATCCACTTGCCATTCCCATTGGAAGCGGCTATATTAAAAACGGCTATAAAAAAGTGAGATGATTTCCATTTATAACTTTTAGAATAAGCTTTAGTATTTTATCATCAAATTTTACATACAAAACCCTTAATTATTCAGAAATCCTTAAGTATTCAGGAAGTCTAAAATTAGAATATGTTAATATTACAATAGTTTTTAAAGTCTTTACAGTTTTAAATTATTTTAGCTAAACTTTTCACTCAAATTAATCATAAATTAGCTATAAATGTTTCAAATAACTCTGTAATTTGACACGCTTTACATAACCATATGAAATATTCAAGCCAAATAAAGTGGTATTCAAGTTCAAACTTACAGCTCAATTGCCTTGTTCCACATGATAACATATCCAGAAAGAATGAAAGATTCAATATTTACAATATGTGTATTTCCTCTTTCTGTTCCAACATAGAGCCATTTACTCTGGAAAGGTAGATGACAGTAAGTAATTCTGAAAGAAAGAAAATTACAATTAAAATATCTAAATTTTATGTTTGGTCAGCATTATATTTTCCTTATATTTATTAGGTAGTGATAGCTACATAAACAACAAAATTTACTATACACTCAAGTAGCATTTAGGTATTAGTAGAGGGTAGAGGATAAAAAACAAGAGTATACCATTAAAAAGAATAATGATAATAATAACCACTAATAAATAAGTGTCTACCATGGGCATTAACATATATTGTTTCTAATTCTTTCCAGAATTAGAGCACTCCAAGATAGATATATAATTCTATTTTATGAAGAGGAAACTGAGGCCAAGAACTTTTATTTTTACTTTCATTGGACTGACAGCTAGTAAGTGGCAAAACCAGGATTCAAATCCATTCCTGTTTGGTTGCAAAATTAGCAAATTTCTACACTGGTGGTTTTTCTTTGGTAATATTCACTTCAAATAGAAATTAGGTACATCTGAAACATACATTCATAGTTATCATAGAAATTGTAGCTTTTTAAATATAAGAACATAAATTATTTACTTTTTATTCAGATGGTTGGCATCTTACTAATATAAAGAAAGCTTATAAGATCAGGGATCTAATCTACTATTTTATTTATTTATTTATTTTGTTCTGCCTTTATTTGCACAATGGGCCTTCTGACCAATTCTGGGAAATTATTCTATAGCCAAAGAAACCATGATTCCTATAAATGAAATCTGGGAATTTACCAGAATCTTCTATTCATCGAGTGTCACTCTTTCTAGTTTTGCCTACTCCCACTCCTTTTAAATACTCATAATAAAAGGGGGGGGAGATAAGTTCACAGTTATCCCTTGCCAGAACCTGTTATTGAATCATAATATTTGCTAGAATTTATTCAGAAAAAGAGCTGGTAAATTGTTAGAAGAGGAGGACAGAATTCTGATGCCAGGCAGACAGACAAATATGGGGGAAAAAAGTCAGGGAACGTAAATGGTAAATTCCCAACAAAATTCCATCTTGTACTTCTTTTATATAAGAGTGAACATCCAGTCTGTCGAATTTATATTCTCATTCTGGTTCATTGAATTATTCAACAGTCTACCTTTCTAAACCAAACTTCATTTATCCAAAAGTATTCTGCTGAAAGCCCCTTGCACATTACAACAAAAAACCTAGAAATCCTGATATTACTTATACACTTACGGTTATTTGAGGGTCTAATTAAAGTGTAACCTATATGGTGTTGGACAATTCTGATAAAACCTAAAGTCTAGAATTGCTGTTGCCAAGGGATATTTAATAATGTCCCACAGGAAATAACTTGATAGTCATGTTTCTAGGCCATGAAGCATCTATTTTCAATTCAGTGTAAGTAGAAAAGGGAAACTCATTTTAAACAGGATTTAAGATCATCTTTTCTGAATCACCAAAAGAGTAGAAAAAAACACTAGTCCCAATAAGTAGACAAAAATTTAGGAGTTCAGGTAGAAAAAGAGCAAACTTCAATATGACATGGTCATTTCCAAGGTTGAGAAGAAAAGTCTAAAAACTGCCAGGTTTCAGTAATAAGACCTGAAGCAAGGGTCCCTGGGTGGCTCAGATGGTTAAGCATCTGCCTTCAGCTCAGGTCATGATCCCAGGGTCCTGGGATCGAGTCCCACATCGGGATCCCTGCTCCTTGGGGGCCTGCTTCTTTCTCTCTCTCTGTCTCTCATGAATAAATAAATAAAATCTTAAAAAAAAAGAGCCAATATTATAAAAAAAAAAAATAAGACCTGAAGCAAGAGGCAGAATTCCAATAAAGACAATCTTTACAGGGGAATGATGAAATACATGAAAAAGATCCAAATAGGATTAGAAGCCGTTTCAAATAGAAATGGAAGGAAAACTTCCAAACTCTTTTTATGAGGCCAGCATTACCTTGATCCCAAAACCGGACAAAGACCCCACCAAAAAGGAGAACTACAAACTGAGGGTTCTAGAGGGGAGGGGGTGGGGGGATAGGTTAGCCTGGTGATGGGTATTAAGGGGGCACATACTGCATAGAGCACTGGGTGTTATACGCAAGCAATGAATCATGGAACACTACATCAAAAACTAATGATGTAATGTATGGTGATTAACATAACATAAGAAAATAAATAAATTTAAAAAAAAAAGGAGAACTACACCAATATCCCTGATGAACATGGATGCGAAAATTCTCACCAAAATACTAGCCAATAGGATCCAACAGTACATTAAAAGGATTATTCACCACGAACAAATGGGATTTATTCCTGGGCTGCAAGGGTGGTTTAACATCCGCAAATCAATTAATACATTAATAAAAGAAAGAACAAGAACCATATGATCCTCTCAATAGATGCAGAAAAAGCATTTGACAAAGTACAGCATCCTTTCTTGATTAAAACTCTTCACAGTGTAGGGGTAGAGGGTACATACCTCAATATCATAAAAACCACCTCTGAAAAACCCACAGCGAATATCATTCTCAATGGGGAAAAACTGAAACCTTTCCACCTAAGGTCAGGAACATGGCAGGGATGTCCACTATCACCACTGCTATTCAACATAGTACTAGAAGTCATAGCCTCAGCAATCAGACAACAAAAAGAAAAAAAAGGCATCCAAATCGGCAAGAAGAAGTGAAACTATCACTTTTTGCAGATGATATGATACTTTATGTGGAAAACCCAAAAGACTCCACCCCAAAACTCCTAGAACTCAAAAAGGAATTCAGTAAAGTCGGAGTATATAAAATCAAAGCACAGAAATCGGTTGCATTTGTATACACCAACAACAAGACAGAAGAAAGAGAAATTAAGGAGTCGATCCCATTTACAATTGCACCCAAAACCATAAGATACCTAGGAATAAATCTAACCAAAGAGACAAAGGATCTGTACTCAGAAAACTATAGAATACTCATGAAAGAAACTGAGGAAGACACAAAGAAATGGAAAAATGTCCCATGCTCATGGATTGGAAAAACAAATACTGTGAAGATGTCAATGCTACCTAGAGTAATCTACACATTTAATGCAATCCGTATCAAAATACCACCCACTTTTTTCAAAGAAATGGAACAAATAATCCTAAAATTTGTATGGAGCCAGAAAAGACCCCAAATAGCAAGAGAAATGTTGAAAAAGAAAAGCAAAGCTGGCGGCATCACAATTCCAGACTTCAAGCTCTATTACAAAGCTGTCATCATCAAGACAGTATGGTACTGGTACAAAAACAGACACATAGATCAATGGAACAGCATAGAGAGCCCAGAAATGGACCCTCAGCTCTATGGTCAACTAATCTTTGACAAAGCAGGAAAGAATGTCCAATGGAAAAAAGACAGTCTCTTCAACAAACGGTGTTGGGAAACTTGGACAGCCACATGCAGAAGAATGAAACTGGACCATTTCCTTACACCACACACAAAAGTAGACTCAAAATGGATGAAAGACCTAAATGTGAGACAGGAATCCATCAAAATCCTTGAGGAGAACACAGGCAGCAACCTTTTTGATCTCAGCCGCAGCAACTTCTTCCTAGAAACATCGCCAAAGGCAAGGGAAGCAAGGGCAAAAATGAACTATTGGGACTTCATCAAGATAAGAAGCTTTTGCACAGCAAAAGAAACAGTCAACAAAACCAAAAGACAACTGACAGAATGGGAGAAGATATTTGCAAATGACATATCAGATAAAGGGCTAGTATCCATAATCTATAAAGAACTTCTCAAACTCAACACCCAAAGAACAAATAATCCAATCAAGAAATAGAAGACATGAACAGACATTTTTCCAAAGAAGACATCCAAATGGCCAACAGACACATCAAAAAGTGCTCAACATCGCTCAGCATCAGGGAAATCCAAATCAAAACCTCAATGAGATATCACCTCACACCCGTCAGAATGGCTAAAATTAACAATTCAGGAAACGACAGATGTTGGCGGGGATGCGGAGAAAGGGGAACCCTCCTACACTGTTGGGGGGAATGCAAGCTGGTGCAGCCACTCTGGAAAACAGTATGGAGGTTCCTCAAAAAGTTGAAAACAGAGCTACCCTATGACCCAGCAATTTCACTACTGGGTATTTACCCCAAAGATACAAATGTAGGGATCCAAAGGGGCACGTGCACCCCAATGTTTATAGCAACAATGTCCACAACAGTCAAACTATGCAAAGAGCCAAGATGTCCATCAACAGATGAATGGATAAAGAAGATGTGGTATATATATACAATGGGATATTAGGCAGCCATCAAAAAATGAAATCTTGCCATTTGCAATGATGTGGATAGAACTAGAGGGTATGATGCTAAGCAAAATAAGTCAATCAGAGAAAGACAAGCATCATATGATCTCACTGATATGAGGTATTTGAGAAACAAGACAGAGGATCATTGGGGAAGGGAGGGAAAAATGAAACAAGACGAAACTGGAGAGGGAGACCATAAGAGACTCTTAATCTCAGTAAACAAACTGAGGGTTGTTGGAGTGGAGGGGCTAGGAGGGATGGGGTGGCTGGGTGATGGACATTGGGGAGGGTAGGTACTATGATGAGCATTGTGAATTATGTAAGACTGATGAATCACAGAGCTGTACCCCTGAAATAAATAATACATTATATGTTAATAAAATTTTTTAAAGTATTCCTTGAACCAATACTATGAAATTTTACCTCATTCTTATTGACAAGAAACTAGACCCCTGATAACATAAGGGTTTCGTCTTATGTCCAATGTCCAACTGATGGGTACTGGTTAAACAACTGATGAAGAAAGACCCCAGACTTTATTTGAATCCAATAAAAAAGAGTAATGGGGTTTACTTAAGATGCTTGACAAGGGTGAGGGAGAGGGCATGATTACACTTATGCTATATATTTGATAGCCCTAATAAGTAACTAATCAATACTTTATTGAATTTAATAGCTATACTTTTATTTGTAATGCATTTCTACCACCATCACCTGCAAACTGAAGAATTTTCTGTTATATAGGAACCCTAGAAAAATAATCTTGTTCCTATGTCTATATTCACTATCATTCTCTATAGTAAATCATCTAAGACATTGTAAGTCTTCTGTCCATTTATCCATTAATTCAAACTTCACCAAATAATTCATTATAAAAGCACTGTCCTTGATTACAACACATCTACTCTTTTTCCCTCAAAAAAAATGCCATCCAATAGAAGAGATAAGACAAGTAGACAAGTAAGAAAAATAAAAGTAAAGTGTGTGAATTGCTATAAAGTATTCAAAGAAGGGAGGGATTAATTCCAGTGAGGGCAATGAAGAAAAACTAATGTAGAAAACTTTATTTAAAATGGGCCATTACATTAAAGATCAAGTAACTCTATAGTTTGAAATATATGTTATATATGTTACATAAGCATATGAAATAAACAAAATCAATGTTTTCAAGCTTGAAGAATGTACAAACCTTTAAAATTTTTTTGCTTATCCTCAGTTTTGACTTACTTTTACAAATTCTTTAACTCATGTATAAAAATAAGATATAAATTCCTCATACTTATGGCTCTTATGTATACATAAAACAAAAAATATAAAATAAATACAAATAAAACTTTAACTAGAATTCAAATTAATGACATTAGTGTATATGACAGATGGATTTTTTTTAAAGAAATAATTAACCTCATATGTTTCTAACTGCACACGTTCTTTTGAATTTGGTGTATCTATATTTATTCTGTCCTTTCCTTTTAGCACTTGTCTCTATTTGAACAGTTTTGAATTCTATTCCATAGTACACCATCACATAATTTTACAATCAGATGGCATGAATATATAATACATGTGCATAGTCCGCTTCTATTATTTTATTAATCCACAAAAATTAAAATAACACTATTTGGTGCCAACACAATCATCAATGCAAATTTAACTTCACATATTGGACCTGTGTGACAGTATTTTTGAATAAAATGGCTTGTTCAAATCATTCAGAATCTTTCCATTAGTGTGATTATAGAAATAAAAATATTACAATCAGAAATTACTATGGAAAATTCGTAACTCCAAGACCATGCCTATGGATCCTAATTTGAGAAACACTGTCAAGTCAAAAATATGTTTTAAAAAAGTAAATGGTTTGGGGTGCCTGGGTGGCTCAGTCGGTTAAGTGTCTGCCTTCAGCTTGGGTCCTGATCTTTGGGTCCTGATCTTCAGATCGGGTCCTGGGATCAAGCCCCACTTCGGGCTCCCTGCTCAGCAGGGCGTCTGCTCCCTCTGCCTCCTCCCCACTCTGCTAGTGCTGTCTCTGTCTCTGCCCCTCTCTCTCTCCCTCAAGTGGATAAATAAAATATTTAAAACACACACACACACACACACACACACAGTAAATGGTTTAAAATTATAGAAAATTTGCTGTATGAAATTGAGTGGGAGAATTCAAATTTGAAACTTTTCCCCCTAAGTTCTAACATAGTTCAATTTAAGTCTTATTTTTTCTCCAGATTCCAGGTAAAATCTCTACTACCAGGCATGATGACCCTGGCTCCAGTTCTTTCTATAATATTTATAATTATACTTTACAACCTGGTTACACTCAGAATCCGGTGTATTCTGCATATTAAAAATATAAATGCCAGAAAGGAAAATTCATCAGTTCTGAAGTAAATCTAGCAATACTATTTTTTTCCTTATTTTATTTTATTTTATTATGTTATGTTAATCACCATACATTGCATCATTAGTTTTTGATGTATGTTCCATGATTCATTGTTTGCATGTAACACCCAGTGCTCCATTCAATATGTGCCCTCTTTAATACCCATCACCAGGCCAACCCATCCCCCCACCCCCCTCCCCTCCAGAACTCTCAGTTTGTTTCTCAGAGTCCATAGCCTCTCATGGTTCATCTCCCCCTCCGATTCCAACCCCCCTTCATTTTTCCCTTCCTACTATTCTTTTTTTTTTTTTTTAACATATAATGTATTATTTGTTTCAGGGGTACAGGTCTGTGATTCAACAGTCTTACACAATTCACAGCGCTCACCATAGCAATACTGTTTTAAAACTCTTTCTGGGTGGTTTTGATGCATAACCACAATTAAGAACTACTAAATTATAGCAGTAATTCTTAATCTTTGGTATAAATAAATATCTCATTAAAATGCATATTTCTACATTCCAGGTACACAAATTGTGACTCATGGACTTGGGATGGAACATATGACTGATATTTTAACAAGTAACCTCAGTACTTGCTATTCAAAATGAAGTCCATATACCAGCATGAACATCACCTGGAAACTTAGTAGAAATTCAGAATCTTAGGCCCTATCCCAGAATCAGAAACTGCATTTTATTAAGAACACCCAGATTAGTCATACAGACATTAAAGTTTAGTTAGCACTTCTTTGGCTGATTTTATTACAGATAGCCCACAAACCATATTTTATGAGATACTGTTCAGTGGCTGAAAGACTGCTGCTAATTTACAATTTAAGTTTTAGGATAAGAACCTAAATTACTAAGTTAGTAGTAGGGATAAAGCCTTGTAGCTATGTAGTTCCTCCAAACTGAACCAATGATGGTGATAATAAGAACCAAAACAACAGTCCAGGAAAGAAACAACTAGCTACCCTAAGATTCTCTCAGCATCTTAATTCAAAGACTGATACCTAGGAGTTTCAGTGGAAAAACTCAAATCATATAAAAGAAATATAAAGAATTAAAAATTCTCTAAGAAAAAGAATCTGATAATTTTGGACAACCTGTACCTAGACAAAATTATAACACAAGAGACAAAATTAAATAGATAACTGAAAATTTAGTTGAATTTCCTTCATAGTCTTAATGAACTAACCAGATAGTAAAAAAGTTACTCAATTTTTTTACCTGTAATTATTTGGAAAACTATTAAACATAAATCAAATTTTTAGAATAAGGCAAATTGTTGTACTTCCATAGGGAGTAACATCATGATTTCTGGCAAATCCAAGTCTGAGAAGCTTATTCTCATTCTCCTATAGCAAAAGAAATAACATTTTCTACCTTCATTTAAATTCACAGAGTATTTCAACTTCTGAATGAGAAAACTGAGTTAGTGGAGGCCATGTGGGGAGCAGGAATGAGGCACTGGTATCCTGTACAGTAGAAGTAAAATAAGGAGCAATAACTACACCTTACCCAGCAGTTATGAAGTGCCTCTCCCTATCTCAGGAGTTAGTAAAGGCCAATGGGGCAATCTGAACTTCTACTCCCACCTGTTAGTTAACAAGATGACACCTGTCCTTCCACAGCCAGAGCAATGTCAAAACAACCCACCACAGATAGAAGGTTTAAATAAGACCTGCAATGTCTTATATCCAACATAATATCTAAAATATCCAGTTTTAATAAAAACTCACTCATCATACCAAGAAATAGGAAAATCTCAATTTGAATGAAAAAAGGCAATAGATACCAACACCAAGATGATAAAGATGTTAGAATTCACTGATAAATATTTAAAAGGAGCTATCATAAAAATGCAACAAGCAATTATGAATGACATGAAATGAAAATTATGGAAAGACTCAGCAAAGAAACAGGAGATAAAAACCAAATGCAAATTTTACTACTGAAAATCACAACAAAGAAAATTTAAAAACCTATGCATAAGCTCAATAGCCAAATAGAGGGGACAGAAAATAAACTCCATGAACTCACAGATAAAACAATATAAATTATCCAATCTGAACAACAAACAGAAAATAGATGTTTAAAAAAATGCCAGAGACTCAGAAACCTGTGATATAAAAAAGAAAAGCTCTGGGTGCCTGGGTGGCTCAGTTGGTTAAGCAACTGCCTTCGGCTCAGGTCATGATCCTGGAGTCCCGGGATCGAGTCCCACATCGGGCTCCCTGCTCAGCGGGGAGTCTACTTCTCCCTCTGACCCTCTTCCCTCTCGTGCTCTCTATCTCTTATTCTCTCTCTCTCAAATAAAAAAATAAAATCTATAAAAAAAAAAAAAAGAAAAAAAAAAAGAAAAGCTCTAACAATCATGTTATCAGGGCCCTGGAAGGAAAGGAAAAAAAAAAAGTAGGTCTGAAAAAGTAGTCAAAAAAATCATGTCTAAAACATGCTAAATTTGGCAAAAAAAAAAAAAGCAAACCAAAAGATTCAAAAAGCTGAGGAAAAAAAAAAAAAAAACAGAATAAACCCAAAGTAAAATTCGGACAATTCTCAGTCAACTATCTAAAAAAGAAAAAAAAATCCTGAAAGCAGCAAAATAGAAATAACATCTTAACTACAGGGGAAAATACTGTAATGACAGCAGAATTCTCACCAGAAAACCAGAGGTCAAAGGGAGGTAAGAACACTGTTCAAGTGCTTAAAGGAAAGAACTATCAACACAGAATTCTATATCCCCCCAAAATATCCCTCAGGAATAAAGGAGAAACCATGACATTACTAAGTGAAAGAAAACTAAGAATTTGTCACTAAAAACAAACTCTAAAAGAATGGTTAAAAGGAGTTCACTAAACAGAAAAAAAGATCAAAGAGATTTTTTTTAATATCAAGTGTGAATAAAAAACTACAGGGAGAGTAAAAATATTGTTAAATTCAATACATTTTCCTCCTTCCTGTGAGCATCCTAAATTATGTTTCATAGTTGAAGCAGAAATTATAACATAGTCTGATATGGTTCTAAATACAGAGAGAGAAAATTTATTTAAAATGAGGGAAGTAAAGGAAAATTAAGAAAGGAAAGATCTTTGTATTTCATTCAAACTGAGAAAATGCAATAGCAGTAGATTGTAATAAGTTCTTCATACATAATGAAATGTCTACAACAACCACTCAAGAAGTGAAATGATACAAAGAGATACATTAAAAACTATATACAAATCAAAATGGAATTCTAAAAAAAAAAGTTCAATTAAACCACAGGAAGGCAAGAAAAAAAAAGCAACCCACATTTGAATGAAAAAAATAAGCAGACAACAAAAAATTGAGAACTTAAGCACTCACATATCACTAATTACATAAAATGTAAACACCAATTAAAATACAGATTGGTAGGGGCACTTGGGTGGCTCAGTTGGTTAAGTGTCTGCCTTCGGCTCAGGTCATGATTCCGGGGTCCTGGGATTGAGCTGCACGTTGGGCTCTTGGCTCAGCTGGGAGTCTACTTCTCCCTCTCCCTCTGCCTCTCTCCCTACTCATGCTCGCTCGCTCTCTCTCTCTCTCTGTGTCTCAAGTGAATAAATAAAATCTTTAAAAAATATATAGATTGGCAGAGTGAGTTAAAAAAAACTACCTACTATATGCTGTATACAAGAAACTTACTTCCAATATATTGACATGGTAGGTTGAAAGTAACAGGAAAGACAAAGATATAGCATACAAACATTAATCAAAAGAAAGTGAGAATTGCTATACTAATATCAGATTAAAAAAAAAAACTTGAAAGGAGAGAAAATGACCAGGACATTTTGTAAAGATAAAAAGATCAATTCACCAAGAAGACATGGCAATCCTAAATATGCATGCCCAAACAACAGCCTGCAAATTATGTGAAGCAAAAACTGAGAAAAGAAAAAGAGAAACCATGATTCTAGTAGATTTCAACATTTGTCCCTAGCAAATCAGCAAGGGTATAGAACCCAACACAATCACCAGTCAACAGAACTAAACATTTATAGAATAATCTGCCAAACAATAGCAAAATATTCTTGTCATCACAAGACATATACCAAGATACACCACATTCTGGGCTAAGAAATAAACTTCAACAAATTTAAAATAATCAAGTCATATACAATGTGTCCTCTAAACACAACGGAATCAAATTAGAAATCAATAAAAGTAAAAGAAACAAAATCTCCAAATACTTGCAACACACTTCTAATTTATAGGTCCAAGAAGTCATCACAAGGGAATTAAAAAAACACAAGAAATGACAAGTGTTGACAAGGATGTAAAGAAAAAGGAACCCTCATGTACTGTAGATGGGACTTCTGTAGTCACTGTGGAAAACAGTATGAATAGTTCTCAAAAAATTAAAATCGGAATTATGGTATGATCCAGTAATTCTATTACTAGGTATTTACCTAAAGAAAACAAAAACATTAATTCAAAAAGATATATGCACCCCTATATTTATTGCATTATTTATTTTTTATTTAAATTCAATTAACCCACATATAGTACATTAGTTTCAGATGTAGTGTTCGATAACTCATAAGTTATGTATAATACCCAGTGCTCATCACATCATGTGCTGTCCTTAATCCCCATCATCCAGTTGCCCCATTCCCCCACTTACCACTCCTTCTGCAAGCCTCAGTTTGTTTCCCAGAGTCAAGAGTCTCTCATGGTTTGGCCCCCTCTCTGATTTCTTCCCATTAAGTTTTCCCTCCCTCCACTATGACCCCTGCACTACTTCTTATATATCACAGATGAGTAAAAGCATATAATTGTCTTTCTCTGATTAACTTATTTCACTTAGCATAATACCCTACAGTTCCATCCATGGTGATGTAAATGGTAGGTATTCATCCTTTTTGATGGCTGAGTAATATTCCATTGTATATATAAACCACATCTTTATCCATTCATGTGTTGAAGGACATCTCGGCTATTGTAGACATTGCTGCTATGAACATTGGGGTGCCGGTGTCCCTTCGGATCACTACATCTATTTCTTTGTGGTGATACCCAGTAGTGCAATTGCTGGGTCATAGGGTAGCCCTATTTTTACTTCCTGAGGAACCTCCATACTATATTCCAGAGTGGCTGTAAGAGCTTACATTCCCACCAAAAGTGTAAGAGGGTTCCCCTTTCTTCACATCCTCACCAACATTTGTTGGTCCCTATTGTGTTAATTTTAGCCATTCTAACCAGTGTGTGTGGTATCTCATTGTGGTTTTATTTGTATTTCCCTAATGACAAGTGATGTTGAGCATTTTTTCATGTGTCTGTTGGCCATTTGTATGTTTTCTTTGGAGAAATGTCTGTTCATGTCTTCTGCCCATTTCTTAACTGGAACATTTGTATTTTGGGCACTGAGTTTGAGAAGTTCTTTACAGATCTTAGATGGCAGCCCTTTATCTGACATGTCATTTGCAAATACCTTCTCCCATTCTGTAGGTTGCCTTTTAGTTTTGTTGTCTGTTTCCTTTGCTGTACAAAAGCTTTTTATCTTGATGAAATCCCAATAGTTCATTTTTGCTTATGTTTCTCTTGCCTTCAGGGACGTGTCTTGCAGGAAGTTGATGCGGCCAAGGTTGAAGAGGTTGCTGCCAAAATCCTCTAGGATTTTGATAGATTCCTTTCCCACATTTAGGTCTTTTATCCATTTTGAGTTTATCTTGGTGTATAGTGTAACAGAAAGGTCAAGTTTCATTCCTCTGCATGGGGCCGTCCAATTTTTAAAACACCATTTATTAAAGAGACTGTCTTTTCCAATGGATATTCTTTCCTGCTTTGTCAAAGATTAGTGGACATAGAGTTGAGGATCCATTTCTGGGCTCTCTATTCTGTTTCACTGATGTATGTGTCGTTTTTGTGCCAGTACCATACTGTCTTGATGATTACAGCTTTGTAATAGAGCTTGAAGTCAGGCATTGTGATGCCCCAGCTTTTCTTTTTCTTTTTCTTTTTTAATATTCCTTTTTGTTTGTTTGTTTTCTGGTTCCATACAAATTAGGATTGTTTGTTCCAGCTCTGTGAAAAACGTCGATGGTATTTTGAAAGGGATTGCACTGAATGTGTAGATTGCTCTGGGTAGCATAGACATTTTAACAATATTTATCCTTCCAATCCATGAGCATGGAATGTTTTTCCATTTCTTTGTGTCTTCCTCCATTTCTTTCATGAGTGGTCTATAGTTTTCTGAGTACAGATCCTTTACATCTTTGGTTAGGTTTATTCTGAGGTATCTTATGGTTTTGGGTGCAATTACAAATGGGATCAATTCCTTAATTACTTTCTTCAGTCACATTGTGCAACTGATTTTGTATCCTGCCACTTTGCTAAATTCCCATATGAGTTCTACCAATTTTGGGGTGGAGTCTTTTGGATTTTCCACATAGAATATCATGTCATCTGCAAAGAGTGAGACTTTGACTTCTTTGCAATTTGGATGCCTTTTATTTCTTTTTGTTGTCTGATTTCTGAGGCTAGGACTTCTAGTACTATGTTGAACAATAGTGGTAGAGTAGGCATCCCTGTTGTGTTTGACCTTAAGGGAAAAGCTCTCAGTTTTTCCCCATCAAGAATGATATTTGCTGTGGCTTTTCATAAATGGCTTTTATGATATTGAGGTATGTTCCCTCTATCCCTACACTTTGAAGAGTTTTAATGAAGAAAGGATGCTGTATGTTGTCAAATGCTTTTTCTGAATCTTTTGAGAAGATCATATGTTTCTTGTCTTGTCTTTTATTAATGTGAGCTCTCACATTGATTGATTTGCAGATGTTGAACCACCCTTGCAGCCCAGGAATAAATCCCACTTGGTTGTGGTGAATAATCCTTTTAATGTACTGTTGGATCCTATTGGCTAGTATCTTGGTGAGTATTTTTGCATCCATGTTCATAAGGGATATTGGTCTGTCATTCTCCTCTTTGATGGGCTCTTTGTCTGGTTTTGGGATCAAGGTAATGCTGGCCTCATTGAATGAGTTTGGAAGAGTTCCTTCCATTTCTATTTTTTGAAACAGCCTCGGTAGAATAGGTATTAATTCTTCTTTAAATGTTTGGTAGAATTCCCCTGGGAAGCCATCTGGCCTTGGACTCTTGTTTTTTGGGAGATTTTTGATTACTGCCTCAATTTCTTTTCTGGTAATAAGTCTGTTCAGGTTTTCTTTCTTCCTATGTCAGTTTGGGTAATTTATTCATCTCTAGGAATGCATCCATTTCTTCCAGATGGCCTAATTTGTTGTCATATAATTGTTATTAATATGTTCTTAAAACTGTATTTTCTTGGGGCACCTGGGTGGCTCAGTCATTAAGTGTCTGCCTTCAGCTCAGGTTGTGATCCCAGGGTCCTGGGATCAAGCCCTGCATTGGGCTCCCTGCTCTGCGGGAAGCCTGCTTCTCCCTCTCCCACTCTCCCTGCTTGTGTTCCCCCTCTCGCTGTGTCTCTGTCAAATAAATTAAAAAAAAATTTTTTTTAAACACTGCATTTTCTTGGTGTTGCTCAGGATCTCTCCCCTTTCATTCATTTTATTAATTTGGGTCCTTTCTCTTTTCTTTTTTGATAAGTCTGGCCAGGGGTTTATCAATCTTTATTAATTATTTCAAAGAACCAACTCTTAGTTTCATTGATCTGTTCTACTTTTCTTCTGGTTTCTACTTCATTGATATCTGCTCTAATCTTTATTTCTCTTCTCCTGCTGGGTTTAGGCTTCATTTGCTGTTCTTTTTCCAGCTCCTTTAGCTATAACGTAAGCTTCTGTATTTCAGATTTTTCAAATTCTTTGAGAGAGGCTTGTATTGCAATGTACTTCCCTCTTAGGACTGCCTTTCCTGTATCCTAAAGGTTTTAAACAAATGTATTTTCATTCTCATTAGTTTCCATGAATTTTTAAAATTCTTCTTTAATTTCCTGGTTGATCCATTCATTCTTTAGTAGGATATTCTTTAATCTTCAAGTGTTTAAGTCACTTCCAAATTTCCTGTTGTAATTGAGTTCAACTTTCAAAGCACTGTGGTCTGAAAATATGCAGGGAATGATCCCAATCTTTTGGGACTGGTTGAGATCTGATTTGTGACCCAGTATGTGATCTATTCTGGAGAAAGTTCCATGTGCACTCGAGAAGAATGAGTATTCTGTTGTTTCAGGATGGAATGTTCTGTATATATCTGTGAAGTCCATCTGGTCCAGTGTATCATTCAAATTCCTTGTTTCTTTGTTGATCTTCTGCTTGGATAATCTGTCCATTGTTGTGAGGGAGGTGTTGAAGTCCCCTACTATTAATGTAATATTACCAATGTGTTTCTTTACTTTGGTTATTAATTGGTTTATATAATTGGCTACTCCCATATTGGGGGGCATAAATATTTATAATTGTTAGATCTTCTTGTTGGAAAGATGCTTTAAGTATGATATAGTGTCCCTCTTCATCTCTTGCTACAGTCTTTGGTTTGAAATCTAATATTTCTGATATGAGGATTGCTACTCCAGCTTTCTTTTGAGGTCCATTGGCATGGTAAATTATTCTCCACCCCCTCACTTTCAATGTGGAGGTGTCTTTATGTCTCAAATGAGTCTCCTGTAGACAGCATATGGATGGGTCTAGCTTTTTTATCCACTCTGATACCTGTGTCTTTAAATTGAAGCATTTAGCCCATTTATATTCAGAGTAACTATTGAAAGATATGAACTTACAAGATATGCCCTTGTATTGCCTATAAAGTCCCTGTTTCTGTAGATTGTCTCTGTTTCTTTCTGGTATATGTTACTCTTGGGGTCTCTCTTTGCTTACAGGGTCCCCCTTAATATTTCTTGCAGGCCTGGCTTGGTGGTAACATATTCTTTTAGTTTCTATCTATCCTTGAAGCTCATTATCTCTCCTTCCATTCTGCATGACAGCCTTGCTAGATAAAGTATTCTTGGTTGCATGTTCTTTTCATTTAGTACTCTGAATATATCATGGCAGTTCTTTGTGGCCTGCCAGGTTTCTGTGGATAGGTCTGATATTAGTCTGATGTTCTTCCTTCTGTAGGTTAGGAGCCTCTTGTCTCCAGCTGCTTTCAGGATTTTCTCTGTGTCTCTGAACTTTACAAGTCTCACTATTATATGTCGGGGTATTGATCTATTTTTATTGATTTTGGGAGAGGTCCTCTCTACCTTTTGGACATGAATGCTTGTTTCCTTCCCCAGATTATGGAAGTTCTCAGCTATTATTTGCTCAAATATACCTTCTGGCCCTCTCCCTCTCTCTCTTTACCCTCAAGCACTCCAATAATTCTGACGTTTCTATGTTTCATACATTACTGATTTCTTTAAGCCTCTCTTCATGGGCTATTAGTTATTTTTCTCTATTTTCCACAACCTCTTTCCTTTTCATCAACCTGTGTTCTAGATCACTTTCTCTCTTCTGCCTAGCTGTTAGAGTATCCAATTTAGACTGCATCTCAGTTACAGCATTTTTAATTTCAGCCTGATTAGATCTCATTTCTGCACTAAGAGATTCTCTAGCGCCTTTTATGTTTTTTCAACACCAGCTATTAACTTTGTAATTGTTATCCTGAATTCCATCTCTGACATCTTACTTATATCCATATCGATTAGATCTGTGGCAGAGAACACTACCTCTCGTTTTTTCTTTTGTTGTGAATTCCTCCTTCTAGTCATTTTGCCCAGAGAAGATAGGATGAGTGAGTGAGCAGAATCAAAAGTATCACCACAACTCAAGTAAAATACACACCAGCCAAATCCAAAGAGGTCAGAAACCAAAACAGAAAAACAATTAAAAAAAAAAAAAGGAAACAAAGCTCAAGAAAAAAACAAAACAAAACAAAACAAAAAGGCAGGGTTGGGGGGAGAATATAATCTCACAGGGTGGATAAAACAGGGTGATCCACTTGTTCCTGAGTGAATTTTGGTCTCTGTGTTAGAAGACACTAAATCCCAAAATTGCAAGGAAAGTAAAACTTTATATACACAAAAATAAAATTGAATAGAGTGAAAGGAGGCCAAAAATGAAGCATATATCTATAAAATGTGGATGTAAAAATAAAAAGCAACTTAAAGACAAAGAGTTGATAAAATAAGAAACTAGTTGAAAAGGGAAAAAAGAAAAAATAGAAATGGAAAATTTCAGACTTAAAGATAAATGAATCATGAGGAAAAAAACCTCTAATTCTATATACTATTTTCCCCTAGCACTGGAATCTTGTGAGATCTGTAAACTTGTGCACCTGTTTTTCCAGTTTGTCTGAGGGAGAGGACTGCTGTGCTGCTTCTCAGGTGTCTTTGCCTGGGCAGAGTTGTACTGCCCCTTGCCAGGGGCTGGGCTCAGTGTAAGCTGGTCCCCTGTGTGACTTTTGTTCCCTGAAGACTTTCTGAGTCTCTTTAGAGGATCAAAATAAAAATGGCCATGCCCTGATCTCCAGCCCCAGAGCTGAAAGGCTGCTGCCCACCCCCTTCAGAACATTGTCCCTCTGGGACAAATGTTCTTCACTTTTGTATGTGCCAAACTCTGCAGACACCGTATGCCCACAGCGATCCTCCTGGAGGGAGTCTGAGGGTCCCACATCACTGCCTTTTGTGGGGCCCTGGCACTGAGAGTGGTTGAGCAAACCTGCTCCACACCTCCCAGGGGATGGTGGATTGTCCCTGCATTTGAGCCCGTTGCAGGGTGCCTAGGTGGAGAGCATTCACCTGATCTGGCAGCTCGTGGGTTATGGTGACTTGAGCTGGGAGCCCCCCTTCTGGGATCACTGACCATAACCAGTTTTCCTGCTCCACTGCTTAGGCACTCTACTGACTATTAGTAGGAGCATCCCTATTAGTTCTGTGACCTCTGGGATCCTGAGAGCACAATGACCCACCTAGAATTCTGCCCATTTCATCCCCTGAGCCCCTTTCAGAGATGTCTCTCACTGGAGCAGATTTCTAAGGGTTCTGATTTTGCCCTCTGAGAGACCTCCTACCTTGCAAAAAGCAGTTGCTTTTCTAGTTGTAGAGTTCCAGATATTTTTTTCTTACATCTCAGACTGAATTCATGGGTGTTCAGAATGGTTTGATAGTTATATAGCTAAATTCAAGGGACAAGATTAAACGAGGTCCCCTACTCTTCCACCATCTTGCCTTCTCCTTCCAACATTATTTATAATAGCTAACATATGGAAGAAACCTAAGTATCCATCCATAGATGAAGGGATAAAGATTTGGTATATATACACAATAGAATATTAAAGAGCCATAAAAAGAATGAAATCATCCCATTTGGAGCAACATGGAGAGACCTAGAGGATATAATGCTAAGTAAATAAGTCAGTCAAAGAAAAACAAATATCATACGATTTCATTCATATGTAGAATTTAAGAAACAAAACAGATGACAAAGAAAATAAGAGACAGGCAAAAAAGCAGACTCTTAAAGACAAATAACAAACTGGTGGTTGCCAGAGGGGAGGTGGGGGGGAATGGATGAAAAAAAGGGTACATTTATCTAGATGAGCAATTAGTAATGTCTAGAATTGCTGAGTCATGATGTTGTAATACTTGAAACTAATATAACAACATATGTTAATCATACTTAAAAAGATCTTAAGCTCATGGAAAAAATACATTGAATTGAATGATACTGCAAATATACGAAATCAAAACTCATGAAACACAGCAAAGGGGAATTTATAGCACTAAATACAGTAGAAAAGAGAAAAAGTTCCAGGTCAATAACTAAGCTCCCACCTCAAGAACCTAGAAAAATAAGAGCCAAATAAACCTAAACCAAGTAGACAAAGGGAAATAATAACAGAAATCAATGAAATTGAAAATAGGAAATCAATAGAGATGATCATGAAACAAAAAGCAGGTTGCTTGAAAAGTTCAATAAAGTTGAAAAATCTCCAGCAAGATTCACCAGGAAAAAAAGAAATAAAAGACAATCTACCAATATCTAAGAATGAAACAAGGAATATCACTACAGATCAGGCAAATTTACTATGATAAATAACAACTCTATACAAATATATCTGACACTGTAGGTAGAATGGACCAATTCCTCAAAAAGCACAAATTAGCACAATTCCCCAAATCTGAAATAAATTGAATAGTCCTATAACTATTAAGAAAATTTAATTAATTATTTTTTAATTTCCAGAAATCTTCAGGCTCAGATTCACTAGTGAATTCTATCAAACAGTTAAAGAAGAATTGAAAACCTTTTCCAGAAAATATAAGAGGAAAAACTTCCAAATTCATTCTATGAGACCAGCATTACCTTGATACTAAGACAGATAAGGACTCCACTAAAAAAGAGAACTACAAGCCAATATCCCTGATGAACATTGGGAAAAATTCCCAATAAAATACTAGCAAACTGAATCCATCAGTACATTAAAAGAATAATTCATCAAAATCAAGTGGGATTTATTCTAGGGATAAAAGTATGGTTCAGTCTTTGCAAATCAATCAATGTAATACATCACATTAACAAGGGAAAGGATAAAAGCCAAACGACCATCTCAACAGATACAGAAAAAACATCGGACAAAATACAATGTCCATTCATTATAAAAACCCTCAACAAAGTGGGTTTAGAGGGAACATACCTCAACACAATAAAGGCCATCTATGAAAAACCCACAGCTAATATCATCCTAAATGAGGAATATATTGACAGCTTTTCTTCTATAGTCAGGAACAAGACAGGGATGTCCACTCTCACCATTATTTAACATAGTACTGGAAGACCTAGCCACAGGAATCAGACAAAAAGAAAGAAAAAAGGCATCCAAATTGAGGAAGGAAAGAATCAAAGGAAGCAAGGAAGAAGTCAAACTTTCACTATTTGCGGACAACATGACACTATTTATTGAAAACCTGAAAAATTCCACCAAAAAATTGCTAGAACCGATACATGAATTCAGTAAAGTTGCAGGATACAAAATCAATGTACAGAAATCTGTTGCATTTTTATATACCAAGAATGAAACAGCAGAAAAAGAAATCAAGGAATAAATCCCTTAATTTACAATTGCACCAAAAACATTAAGATACCTAAGAATAACTAACCAAAGAGGCGAAAGACTTGCACTCTGAAAACGATAAAACACTGATGAAAGAAATTGAAGATGACACAAAGATATAGAAAGACATTCCATGCTCATGGATTGGAATAACAAATATTGTTAAAATGTCTATACTACCCAAAGCAATCTACACATTTAATGCAAACCCTATCAAAATACCAACAGACAAGAACAAATAATCCTAAAATTTGTATGAAACCACAAAAGATCCCGAATAGCCAAAGCAATCTTGAAGAAGAAAAGCAAAGCTGGATGCATCACAATTCCGGACTTCAAGTTAAATTACAAAACTGTAGTGATCAAAACAGTACTGGCACAAAAACAGACACAAAGATCAATGGAACAGAATAGAAAATCCAAAAATGAACCCACAACTATATGGTCAATTAATCTTTGACAAAGCAGGAAAGAATACCCAATGGAAAAAAGTCTCTTCAACAACTGGTGTTGGAAAAACTGGGCAGCAACAGGCAAAAAAAACTGGACCACATCCTTACACCATACACAAAAGTAAATTAAAAATGGATGAAAGACCTAAATGTGAGACAGAAAACCATAAACATCCTAAAGAACACAGGCAGTAACCTCTTTGAAATCCAGCCATAGCAACATTTTATGAGATATGTCTCCTGAGGCAAGGAAAACAAAAGCAAAAATAAACTATTGGGACTCCATAAAGATAAAAAGCTTCTACACAGCAAAAGAAACAATCAACAAAACTAAAAGGTAATCTACAGAATGGGAGAAGATATCTGCAAATGAGAGTGAGTACCCAAAATATAAACTTATAAAACTCAACATCCAAAAAAAAAAATCCAGTTAAAAAATGGGCAGAAGACATGAATAGACATTTTACTAAAGAAGACATATAGATGGCCAACAGACACATGTAAAGATGCTCAACATCACTCAACATCAGGGAAATACAAATCAAAACCGCAGTGCAATATCACTTCACACCTGTCAGAATGGCTAAAATTAACAACAGAAGAAACAACAGGTGTTGGTAAGGAGGAGGGGAAAGGGGAACCCTCTTGCACTGTTGGTGAGAATACAAACTGGTGCAGTCACTCTGCAAAACAGTACAGAGATTCCTCAAAAAGTTAAAAATAGAACTACCCTATGATCCAGCAATTGCAGTACTAGGTATTTACCCAAAGAATACAAAAATAATAATTTGAAGGGATACATGTATGCTGATGTTTATAGCAGCAATACCAACAATAGCTACATTATGAAAACAGCCCAAGTGTCTATTGACCGAGGAATGGATACAGAAGATGTGCTATACATATATACAATAGAATATTACTCAGCCCATAAAAAGAATGAAATCTTGCCACTTGCAACATGAATGGAGCAAGAGAATATTATGCTAAGTTTTGAGAATTTAAAAATTTATTATATGGAAACAATGAATCATGGAACACTACTTCAAAAACTAATGATGTACTGTATGGTGACTAACATAATAAAATAAAATTTTAAAAATGGAGTTTTTAGGGAAACCAAAAAAACAAGGGAGACAATATATCAAGGACACTAGAAATATGTGTGACTAGAGTTACAGCAAACATCAATACAGCCTAGCTCGTTACCACACCAACATAAAACCTCACACTTAAGGTCTATCCATCTCAATACCTATTATCCAATATACATGTCCAATTTCCAACAAAAAATTACATGACATGCTAAAAGATATGGATAAAAGTCTGAAGAGACAAAGCAACATCAGGACTAGACTCAGATATGACAAAAATAACAGATTTATAAAACAGGTAATTTTAAATGACTATGACTAATATTTTAAGTGCTTTAATGGAAATAGGAAACATAAAAGATGGATAATGTAAGCAGAGATATAAACTCGAACAAAGATTCAAATGGAAATGTGAGATATTAAAACAACTGTAAATGAAATGAAGAATGCATTTAATGAGCTCATCAATACAGTGGACATGGCCAATAAAATAAGCAGTAAACTTGAACATAAATGACTAGAAACTTACCAAACTTAAATACTAAGAAGAAAAAGAAAAAGAACGGAATATCCAAGAATTGTGTGACAGTTTCAGAAGGTTTAACAAACATAACTGGAATACCAGAAGAAGAGAAAAATGAACAGAAGAAATATTTGAAGAAATAATGACCAAGAACTTTTAAAATTAATGACAGACACCAAGCCACAGATCCAGGAAGCACAGAGAACACCAAGGAAGATAAATAAAATCTACAACTAGGCTTATCATAGTTGAACTGCAGAAAACCAACAATAAAGAGAAAATCTAGAATAAAGCCAGCATGGCAGGGGAGGAGCCCACTTACCTATATAACCTATACAGAAAAAAAAAATTACAGTGGATTTCTCATCAGAAACCATGTAAGAAAGAAGAGAGGGGAATTAAAGAATTGGTATTGGGTGGGGCGCCTGGGTGGCTCAGATGGTTGGGCGTCTGCCTTCGGCTCAGGTCATGATCCCAGGGTCCTGGGATCGAGTCCTGCATCAGGCTCCCTGCTCCTTGGGAGCCTGCTTCTCCCTCTGCTTCTCTCTCTCTCTCTCTCTCTCTCTCCCTCTGTCTCTCATGAATAAATAAATAAAATCTTAAAAAAAAAAGAATTGGTATTGGGGTTCAAAAAAACTCACCAACCTAGATTTTTATATCCAGAAAAATTATCCCCCAAATGTGAAGAAATAAAAATATTCCCAGAAAAACAAATTTAAAAAATGGGGAATTCTTTGCCAGTAGAGCTGCCTGGCAAGAAATGTTAAACATTTTTCAGGGAGATGGAATCTTCTTAAAAGAAGAGCTTGAGAGAAGAAATAAGTGAAGGCAAAATAACATATTTTATTTCTTAATTGATCTAAAAGATAAATATCTTTAAATTAATAATAGCAACAATGTACTGTGCACTTATTGGAAATAGATTAATTAAATGGCAATAATGTCATGACATACAGGAGGGATGATTTGAGAATAATCCATTATAAACCACAGTCACTATCTATAAAGCTGTATGTGTTATTTGAATTTTTTTATTAAGATATAATTGCCATATAACATTGTGTAAGGTTGAGGTATACAAGGTGTTGGTTTGACAAATTTATATATTGCAATATGACTACAGTGGTGTTAGCTAACATCTTTATCACGTCATATAACTTTCTTTTTTGTGTTGAAAACAGCTAAGATCTACTCTCTTAGCAACTTTGAGGTTCATAATACAGTATTGTTGCCTAGAGTCAGTATGTTGTGCATTAGACCTTCAGAAATTATTTATCTACAAGTTGCAAGTTTGTACCCTTAACATCTGCCTGATTCCCCAACCCCTGGTAACCACAGTTTTACTCTGTTTTTACAAATTCAGTTTTTTCTACATTCTATATTATATAAGTGATACCATACCGTGTTTGTCTTTCTCTGACTTATCTCAGTTCGCATCTCAAGGTCTATCCATGTTTTTGCATATAGCAGGAATTTACTCATTCTGTGATTTCACTGTGTGTGTGTATGTGTATATACGTGTGTATATATATATGTGTGTATGTGTATATGCTTATACATACGTATAAGCATATATGTATGTGTGTATATCTATATCTCACATCTTCTTTATCCTTTTACCCATTAAAAAACTTAGGTTATTTCCACATCTTGGCTATTGTGAATACTTTCACAATAAACATGGGTATGTAGATATCTCTCCAAGATAGTGATTTCATTTGAGATATATATCCAGGAGTGGGATTGCTGGATCACATGGCAGTTCAATTTTTAATTTTTTGAGGAGTTTCCTTAATGTTTTCAATAATGGGTGTACCAATTTACTTTCCCACCAACAGTGTTTAAGGGTTCCCTTTTCTCTACACCCTGAATAACATTTGTTATCTCTCAACTTTTTGATAAAAGCCATCCCAACAGATGTGAGGTGGGGTTATGGTTTTGATCTGCATTTTTCTGATGATTAGTAATACTGAGCATCTTTTCATATTATCTGTTGGCCATCTGTATGTGTTCTTTGAAAAAATGTCTACCACCTTCTTTCCCCATTTTCAATTGCATTTTTTGCTTTTTTACAATTGAGTTGTATGCATACTGTATATATTTTTTATATTAGCCCCTTTTCAGATATATGGTTTGTGATGTTCTCCCATTTTCTAGGTTACCTTTTTGATTTATTTATTTTTGTTTTTGCAGTGCAGAAGCTTTTTACTTTAATGTAATTCCACCTATTCATTTTAATTTTTTGAGGTAAAATAGTATACAGTTGACGCTTGAACAACGAGGGAGATAGTGGCTCCCCTGTATAACTTTTGACTCCCCCAAAACTTAACTACTAATATCCTATTGTTAACTGGAAGCTTTACCAATAACATAGTCAATTAACACATATTTTGTATGTCATATGTATTATAAACCTTGCTCTTACACTGAAATAATCCAGAGAAAAGAAAATGTAACTAAGAAAATCATAAAAAGGAGAAAATACATTTATAGTATTGTACTATATTTTTCAAGAAAAAAATCCACCTGTAGGTGGACTCATGCAGTTCAAACCTGTGTTGTTCAATAGTCACTATGTATCTGAGTTTTGTTTTTAGATTCCACATGTAAGTGAAATCATATGGTATCTGTCTTTCTCTGACTTATTTCACTTAACATAATACCCTCAAGGTCCATCCATGTTGTCACAAATGGCAAGATTTCATTCTTTTTATGTCTGAGTAGTATTCAATTGTATATGTATATCATATCTTCTTTATCCATTCATCAATTGATGGACATTTAGGTTTTTTGCATATTGTCTATTGTAATTGTATTTGTCTATTGTCTATTGTAAATAATGTAATTAATCCTGCAATGAACAAAGGAGTACACATATCTTTTTGAATTAGTGTTTTCTTCAGACAAATACCCAGAAGGGGGACAGATGGATCATATGGAAGTTCTATTTTTAATTTTTTTAAACTCCATACTATTTCCCATAGTGCCTGCACCAATTTACATTTTCACTAATACTGTACAAGGGCTCCCTTTTCTCTACAACCTCTCCAACAATTGTTATTTCTTACCTTTTTTGATAATAGCCATTCTGACAGGCATGGAATGATATCTCAGTGTAGTTTTTGATTTGCATTTCCCAGATAATTAATGATGTTGAGTGTCTTTTCATCTACCTGGCTATCTGCAAGTTTTCTTTAAAGAAATGTCTATTCAGTTAATCTCCCCATTTTTTAATTGATTGTTTTTCTGTTATTCTATTGTTTGGGTTCTTTATATGTTTTGGATATTAGTCCTTCATCAGATACATGAGTTACAAATATTTTATCATTCGAAGTTGCTTTTTCATTTTGTTGATGGTTTTGCTTGCTATGCAGAAGTTTTTTATTTGATGTAGTCCCATCTGTTTATTTTGGCCTTTGTTGCCATTGCCTTTGGAGTGAGACCTAAAACACTATCACCAAGAGTGATGTCAAGGAGATTATTGCCTATGTTTTCTCCTAGGAGCTTTATGGTTTCTGGCCTTACATTCAAGTCTTTAGTCCATTTTGAGTTAATTTTTGTGTATGGTGTAAAATAGTGGTCCAGTTTCTTGTATATTCTTTTACATGTGGCTGACAATTCTTTCTCTGGATTGCTTTAGGTATTCAGGGTCTTTTCTGGCTCCAAACAAATACAGCATAATCTTCCTATTTTGGTGGAAAATGTCCTTGGAATTTTGATTAGGATTGCATTGAATCTACAGATCACTTTGAGCAGTATGAACATTTTAACAATATTCATTCATTGAAACTGAAAACATGGGCTATCTTCCCATTTATTTGTATTTCTTCAATCTCTTTCATCAGTGTTTTATAGTATCCACTGTACAGGTATTTCACCTCCTTGGTTAAATTTATTCCTATTACTTTTGATACTATTGTAAATGGGATTGCTTTTTTAACTTCTCTTTCAGATCATTTGTTTTTAGTGTATAGAAATACAGCTGGGTCACCTGGGTAGCTCAGTTGCTTGTGTTGGACTTTGATTTCAGCTCAGGTCATGATCTAAGGGTTGTGAGATAGAGTCCCACGTTGGGCTGCACACTCAGTGGGGAATCTACTTGAGATTCTCTCTCTCTCCCATTGCCCCTTCTAACCCATGCTGGTATGTGTGTGCACACACTCTCTCTCTAAAATAAATCATGAAAAAAAGAAATACAGCTGATTTCTGTATGTTGATTCTGTTTTCTGCAAATGTATTGAATTTATTTATTAGATCTAACGGATTTTTTAGTAGGGACCTTAAGGTTTTCTATATATAAGAACATATCATCTGCAAACAAAGATAATTTACTTCTTCCTTTCCATTATAGATGCCTTTAAGTTCTTTTTCTTACCTAATTCCTCTGGCAGGACTCCCACTATGTTGACTTAAAATGGCAAGAGTGGGCATCCCTATCTTGTTCCTGATCATAGATGAGAGGATTTTAACTCTTACCGGAGTATGATGTTACCTATTGGCTTGTCATATACTGCCTTTATTATGCTGAGGAACATTCTTTCTATATCCAATTTGTCAAGCATTTTTATCACAAAAGAATATTGTACTTTTTTGACTGTTTTTTCTGTATCTATCAAGATGATCCCATAATTGTTATCTTTCATTCTACTAATGTGGTGGCTCATATTTATTGATTTGTGTGTATCAAACCACTTCTGTAACATAGAAATAAATTCCACTTCATCACAGTGAATGATTCTTTTAATGTGCTATTAAATTCAGTTTGCTAATGTTTTGTTGAGAACTTTTACATTTATATTTGACAGAAATATTAGTCTGTAAGTTTTTTTTCTTGAGTGTCTTTATTAGGCTTTGGTGTCAGGGTAATACTTGCCTCACAAAATGAGTTTAGGAGTGTTCCCTCCTCTCCAATTTTTTGGAAGAGTTTAAGAAGGACTGGTGCTAATTTTTCTTTAAATCCTTGGTAGGTGGCATTCACCAGTAAAACCATCTGGTCCTGGGTTTTTCTGTATTGGGAAGTTTTTGGTTACTGATTCAATCTCCTTACTCATTATTAATCTGTTTAGATTTTCTATTTATTCATAATTTAGTCTTGGTAAGTCATATGTTTCTAGGAATATATCTATTTCCTCTAGATTAACTAGTTTGTTGGCATATAATTGTTCATAGTAGTCTCTCATAATCCCTTACATTTCTGTGGTATCAGCTGTAATAGCTCCACTTTCATTACTGAATTTATTTACTTGAATCCTCTCTTTTTTCTTAATCTAGCTGAATGTTTGTCTATTTACTTACCTTTTCAAACAGCTCTTCACTGAAAAAGCATTGGCCTTTTCTACTATTTTTCTGGTTCCTAGTTTATTTATATCTGCTCTGATATTATTATTTCCTTCCTTCTCTCAACGTTGGGCTTAGTTTGTTCTTTTTTTCTAGTTTCTTCAAGTGTAAAATGAGGTTGTTGAGGTCTTTATTTCTTAATATAGGCACTTACACTATAAACATCCCTCTTAGAACTGTTATTGCGGGCGCCTGGGTGGCTCAGTTGGTTAAGCGACTGCCTTCGGCTCAGGTCGTGATCCTGGAGTCCTGGGATCGAGTCCCACATCGGGCTCCCTGCTCAGCGGGGAGTCTGCTTCTCCCTCTGACCCTCCCTCCTCTCATGCTCTCTCTCTCTCTCTCATTCTCTCTCTCAAATAAATAAATAAAATCTTAAAAAAAAAGAACTGTTATTGCATCCTTCCAAAGGTTTGATATGCTGTGCTTCCATTTTTATTTGTTTCAGGGTATTTCTCAATTTTTCTATTGATTTCTTCTTTGATTCACTGGGTATTCAATATCATGCTGTTTAATCTCCACATATTTGTGAAATTTCCAGGTTTCCACCTGTTATTGACTTTTACTTTGTGACCAGAAAAGATTGTTATGGTTACAATCTTCTCAAATTTGCTAAGACATATTTTGTGACCCACATGTGATCTATCCTGGAGTATGTTTCATTTATGCTTGAGAAGAATGTGTATTCTGCTGCTGTTGGATGGAATGTTTTGTGTATGTCTGATAGGTCCATTTGATCAAAAGCGTCATTCAAGTCCATTATTTGTTCATTAATGTTCTGACTGGATAATGTATCCATCGGTGCAAAGTGGGATACTGAAGTCCCCTACCATGACTGCACTGCTGTCTAATTCTCCCTTCAGATCAATTAATAATAGTTTAATATATGTAGGTATTTCGTTAGTGGGTACATATATGTTTATAATTGTTATATTTATTTAAATACCAGTTATTTAACAGTGTAATATTAGTTTCAGGTGTAGAATTTAGTGATTCATCACTTACATACAACGTGCAGTGGTCATCACTGCAAGTGCCCTCCTAATCACCTATTCAATCTATTCCCCTGCCCAACTCCCCTCTAGTAACACTCAGTTTGATCTCTATAGTTAAGAGTCTGTTTCCTGGTTTGCCTCTCTTTTTTTCCCCTTTATATCCATATGTTTTGTTTCTTAAATTCCACATAAAAGTGAAATCATATGGCATTTGTCTTTCTCCGACTGACTTATTATTTCACTTAACATAATACTCTCTCGCTCCGTTCATGTTGTTGCAAATGGCAACATTTCATTCCTTTCATGACTATGTAATATTCTATTGTATATATATATATATATATATATATATATATATATATACCACATCTTTATTCATTCATTAGTCGATGGACATTTGGGATATTTCCATATTTGGCTATTGTTGATAATGCTGCTATAAAAATCAGGGTCCATGTATTCTTTGAAACAGTGTTTTGTATCCTTTGGGTAAACACCTAGTGGTGCAATTGCACCACTTTCTGAGGAACCTCCATACTATTTTCCACAGTGACTGCACCAGTTTGCATTCCCGCAAGAGTTTAAGAGGGTTCCTCTTTCTCTGCATCATCATCAATACCTGTTGTTTCCTGTATTGTTCATTTTAGCCATTCTGACAGGTATGAGGTGATATATCTTTGTAGTTTTGATTTGTATTTCCCTGAGGATGAGTGATATTGAGCATCTATTCATGTGTCTGTTGGGTATCTGTATACCCTTTTTGGAAAAATGTTGATTCATGTCCTCTGTCCATTCTTTAACTGGACTATTTGTTTTTTGGGTGTTGAGTTTTATAATTTCTTAAATATTTTGAATACTGTTTATCAGATATGCCATTTGCAAATATCTTCTCCCATTCCAGAGGTTGCCATTTAGTTTTGTTCCTTTACTGTGCAGAAGCTTTGTATTTTGATGAAGTTCCAATAGTTTATTTTTGCTTTTGCTTCCCTTCCCTCAGAAGACATATTTACTAATAAGATGCTATGGCTGATGTCAAAGAGATTACTGCCTCTGTTCTCCTCTAGGATGTTTATGGTTTCAGGTCTCAGGTTTAGGTCTTTAATCCATTTTGAATTTACTTTTGTGTATGATGTAAGAAAGTGGTCCAGTTTTCCCAACACTCTCTTTGTTGAAGAGACTGTCTTTTTTCCATTGGATATTCTTTCCTGCTTTGTTGAAGATTAATTGATCATATATTTGTGGGTTGATTTCTGGATTTTCTATTCTGTTCCATTGATCTATGTGTCTGTTTTTGTGCCAGTAACATTGTCTTGATCACCACAGTGAAATATGCTGTTGGTATTTTGATAGGGATTGAATAAAATATGTGGATTGCTTTGGGTAGTATAGATATTTTAACAATATTTGTTCTTCCAATCCATGAGCATGGGATATCTTTCTATATCTTTACATCATCTTCAATTTCTTTCATCAGTGTTTTATAGTTTTCAGAGTGCAAGTCTTTCACCTCTTTGGTTAAGTTTATTCCTAGGTATCTTATGTTTTTTGGCACAATTGTAAGTGGACTTGATTCCTTGATTTCTCTTTCTGCTGCTTCATTATTGGTGTATAGAAATGCAACAGATTTCTGTACATTTTATATCCTGTGGCTTTACTGAATTCATGTATCAGTTCTAGAAAATTTCTGGTGGAGTACTTCAGGTTTTCTATATAGAGTATCATGTCATCTGCAAATAGTAAATCTTTGACTTCTTTGCTGATTTGGATACTTTTTATTTCTCTTTGTTGTGTGATTGCTGAGGCTAGGACTTCTAGTACTATGTTAAATAATAGTGTTGAGAGTGGACATCCTGTCTTGTTCCTGACCATAGAGGAAAAGGTCTGTTTTTCCCCAGTGAGGATGATATTAGCTGTGGGTCTTTTGTAGATGGCTTTTATGATGTTGAGGTATGCTACCTCTATTCCTACTTTGTTGAGGATTTTTATCAAGAATGGACACTGTACTTTGTCAAATGCTTTTTCTGCATCTATTGAGAGGATCATATGGTTTTTATTTTCTTTTATTAATGTGGAGTATCACACTGATTGGTTTGTGAATATTGAACCAAACTTGTAGCCTAGTAATATATCCAATTTGATTGTGGTGAATGATTCTTTTAATGTACTGTTGGATTCAATTAGCTAGTATTTTGTTGAGAATTATTGCATCCATGTTCATCAGGGATACTGGCCAAATATAGAAAACAACTAATAACAAACATAAGTTTTTCTTTCTTTACAAATTTCGGGGTGCAATTTCTTCTACCAGACCAAAATACACCCAAAATCTAGTGTATGGCTCTATTCTATTTACCTGTCTGATCATATTCTCTTTTCATTGTTTTTTTTTCTTCATTTTTTGTTTCATTAAAGTCTTTATTTTTCATCTTTACATTTACAGTCTATCCTTTCAATATATTTAATTTAATTTTTGTATATATGTTTTTTTTTTCTTTACAATTTTGAGATGTAGTTTCTTCTAGCAAACAGATCAAAATACACTCAGGAGATAGTATATTGCTCTGTTGTATTCACCTGTTTATATCCCTTCCTTTTTTTGTTCTTGGTCTTTTTTGTTTTGTTTTTTCTTGTCTTTTAATTTCCATTTTTACAATTATATTCTATCCTTTCATTGTATTTAATTTTATTGTTGTACCTATATGTTTTTCTTTCTTTACAACTTTGGGATCTAGTTTTCTAAAAAACAGACCAAAATACATAGAGAATCCAGTGTATTGCTCTATTCAGTTCATCTGTCTGATTATATTCTTTTTTTTATTTTTTTTTTCCAGTTTCGGTCTCTTCTGATTTGTTTAGTGTATATTTCTCTGGGGTTGTTGTTGGCATTTTAGTATTTTTTTCTATCATGCATCTATTCCTCTCTGGACAGAATGACAAGGTGTAAATACTCAACTCAAAAAAGAGAATAAGAGGCAGTACTGACTGCCAGGGACCTAATCAGATTGGAGATAAGTCAGATGTCAGAACTAGAGTTCAGAATGATTATAAAGATACTAGCTGGGCTTGAAAAAAGCATAGAAGATGCTAGAGAATCCCTTTCTGGAGAAATAAAAGAACTAAAATCTACCAAGTCAAAATCAAGAAGGCTACTAATGAGATGAAATAAAAAATGAAGGCTTTAACTGCTAGGATAAATGAGGCAGAAGAGAGAATTAGTGATATACAAGACAAAATGATGGAGAATAAAGAAGATGAGAAAAAGATAAACAACTACTGAATCATGAGGGGAGAATTTGAGAGGTAAGTGATACCATAAAGTAAAACAATATTAGAATAATTGGGATCCCAAAAGAAGAGAAAAGAATGAGAGGGGCAGAAGGTATATTGGAGCAAATTATAGCAGAGAACTTCCCTAATCTGGGGAGGGAAACAGGCATCAAAATCCAGGATGTACAGAGAACCCACCTCAAAATCAGTAAAAATAGGTCAACACCCCAACATATAACAGTGAAACTTGCAAATCTCATGGACAAAGAGAAAATCCTAAAAGCAACTTGGGACAAGAGGTCTGTAACCTACAAGAGTAGAAACATTAGATTGGCAGAAGACTTATCCACAGAGACCTGGCAGGCCAGAAAGGACTGGCATGATAGATTCAGGATGGTAAATGAGAAAAATACGCAGCCAACATTACTTTATCCAACAAGGCTGTCATTCAAAATAGAAGGGAAGATAAAAAACTTCCAGGACAAATGGAAACTAAAAGAATTTTTGATCACCAAACCAGTCCAACAAGAAATATTAAAAGGAATCCTCTAAGCAAATAGAGAGGCCAAAAGTAACAGAACAGAAAGGAACAGAGGCAATATATGATAGCAGTGACTTTACAGGTAACATAATAGTACTAAATTCATATCTTTTAATAGTTACTCTGAATGTAAGTGAGCTAAATGCTCCAATCAAAAGACACAGGGTATCAGATTGGATAAAAAAGCTAGACCCAGCCATATGCTATCTTCAAGAGAATCATTTTAGATCCAAAGACACCTCCAGATTTAAAGTGAGGGGTGGAAAACCATTTATCATGCTAATGGACATCAAAAGAAAGCTGGGGTGGCAATCCTTATATAGACAAATTAGATTTTAAAACAAATACTATAATAAGAGATGAGGAAGGACACTATATCATACTTAAAGCATCTATCAAATAAGAAGATCTAACAATTGTAAATATTTATGCCCCCAAAATGGGAGCAGCCAATCATATAAGCCAATTAATAACAAAATTAAAGAAACACATTGATAATACTACAATAATAGTAGGGGACTTTAACACCGCCCTCACTGAAATGGACAGATCATTTAAGCAGAGGATGAACAAAGAAATAAGGGCTTTGAATGAACACTGGACCAGATGGACTTAACAGATATATTCATAACTTTCCATCATAAAGCAACAGAATACACATTCTTCTCGAGTGCACAAGGAACATTCTCCAGAATAGATCACATACTGGGTCACAAATCAAATCTCAACCAGTACCAAAAGATTGGGATCATTCTCTGCATATTGTCAGGCCACAATGCTTTGAACCTAGAACTCAATCACAAGAAGAAATGTGGAAAGAATTCAAGTACGTGGAGGTTAATGAGCATTCTACTAAAGAATGAATGGGTCAATCAAGAAATTAAAGAAGAATTTTAAAAATTCATGGAAACAAATGAAAATGAAAAAACAACTGTTCAAAATCTTTGGGGTGCAGCAAAGGCGGTCCTAAGAGGGAAGTATATAGCAATACAAGCCTTTCTCAAGAAACAAGAAAGGTCTCAAATACACAACATAATCCTACACCTAAAGGAGCTGGAGAAAGAATAGCAAATAAAGCCTAAACCCAGCAGGAGAAGAGAAATAATAAAGATCAGAGCAGAAATCAATGAAATAGAAACCAAAAGAACAGTAGAAAAATCAACAAAACTAGAAGCTGGTTCTGTGAAAGAATTAATAAGATTGATTAACTCCTGGCCAGACTTCTCAAAAAGAAAACAGAAAGGACCCAAATAAATAAAATCACCAATGAAAAGAGGAACGATCACAACCAACACTGAGGAATAAAAATAATTATAAGAACATATTATGAGCAACTATATGGCAACAAATTAGGCAATCTGGAAGAAATGGACACATTCTTAGAGATGTATAAACTACCCAAACTGAAATAGGAAGAAAAAGAAAACATTAACAGACATAACCAGAAAGGAAATTGAAGCAGTAATCAAAAATCTCCCAAAAAACAAGAGGAGTCCAATGCCAGATGGCTTCCCAGGGGAATTCTACCAAACATTTAAAGAAGAATTAATACCTATTCTTCTGAAGCTTTTTCAAAAAATAGAAATCGAAGGAAAACTTCTAAACTCATTCAATGAGGCCAGCATTACCTTGATCCCAAAACCAGACAAAGACCCCATCAAAGAGGAGAATGACAGACCAATATCCCTGATGAACATGGATGCCAAAATTCTCACCAAAATATGAGCCAATAACATCCAAGAGTACATTAAAAGGATTATTCACCACAACCAAGTGGGATTTATCCCTGGGCTGCAAGGGTGGTTCAACATCTGCAAATCAATCAACATGATAGATCACATTAATAAAAGACAAGACAAGAAACATATGATCTTCTCAAAAGATGCAGAAAAAGCATTTGACAACATACAGCATCCTTTCTTGATTAAAACTCTTCAAAGTGTAGGGATAGAGGGAACATACCTCAATATCATAAAAGCCATCTATGAAAAGCCCACAGCAAATATCATTCTCAATGGGGAAAAACTGAGAGCTTTTCCCTTAAGGTCAGGAACACAACCGGGATGTCCAGTATCACCACTGCTGTTCAACATAGTACTAGGTGTCTTAGCTTCAGCAATCAGACAACAAAAAGAAATAAAAGGCATCTGAATGGGCAAAGAAGTCAAACTCTCACTCTTTACAGATGACATGATATTCTACGTGGAAAACCCAAAAGACTCCACCCCAAAATTGGAAGAACTCATACAGGAATTCAGCAAAATAGTAGGATATAAAATCAATGCACAGAAATCAGTTCCATTTCTATACAATAACAATGAGACAGAAGAAAGAGAAATTAAGGTGTTGATCCCATTTACAACTGCACCAAAAACCATAAGATACCTAAGAATAAATCTAACCAAAGAGGTAAAGGATCTATACTCAGAAAACTATAGACTATTCATGAAAAAAAATTGAGGATGACAAAAAGAAATGGAAAAACGTTCCATGCTCATAGATTGGAAGAACAAATATTGTGAAAATGTCTATGCTACCTAGAGCAATCTACACATTCAATGCAATTCCTATCAAAATACCATCAACTTTTTGGTAAAGCAAGTTGGTACAGCCACTTTGGAAAACAGTGTGGAGGTGCCTAAAAAAATTAAAAATAGAGCTACCTTATGACCCAGCAATGCACTACTGGTTATTTACCTCAAAGACACAGATGTAGTGAAAAGAAGGGTCATATGCACCCCAATGTTCATAGCAGCAATGTCTGCAATAGCCAAACTGTGGAAAGAGCAGAGATGCCTGTCAACAGATGAATGGATAAAGAAGATGTGGTCCATATATACAATGGAATATTACTCAGCCATCGGAAAGGATGAATACCCAACTTTTACATCAACATGGATGGGACTGGAGGAGAATATTATGCTAAGTGAAATAAGTCAAGCAGAGAAAGTCAATTATCACATGGTTTCACTTATTTGTGGAACATAAGGAATAGCATGGAGGACATTAGGAGAAGGAAGGGAAAAATGAAGGGGGGGGAATCAGAGGGAGAGATGAACCATGAGAGACTATGGACTCTGAGAAACAAACTGAGGGTTTTAGAGGGGAGGGGGATGGGGGGATGGGTTAGCCCAATGATGGGTATGAAAGAGGGCACGTACTGCTTGGAACACTGGGTGCTATATGAAAACAATGAATCGTGGATCACTACATCAAAAACTAATGATGTACTGTATGGTGACTAACATAACATAATAAAATAAACTTAAAAAAAATAAAATGCATTAACTTTTTTCAAAGAAATGGAACAAACAATCCTAAAATTTGTATGAAACTAGAAAAGACCTTGAATAGCCAAAGGAATGTTGAAAAAGAAAACCAAAACTGGTGGCATCACAATTTCAAACTTCAAGCTCTATTACAAAGCTGTAATCATCAACACAGTATGGTACTGGCACAAAAACAGACACATAGATCAATGGAACAGAACAGTGAGCCCAGAAATGGACCCTTGACTCTATAGTCAACTAATCTTTGACAGAGTCAGAAATACTATCCAATGGAAAAGACAGTCTCTTCAACAAATTATGTTGGGAAAATTGGACAGCCACATGCAGAAGAATGAAACTGGACCATTCTCTTACACCATACACAAAAATAGACTGAAAATGGATTGAAAGACCTAAATGTGAGACAGGAATCCATCAGAATCCTATAGGGGAACACAGGAATCTCTTTGGCCTCAGCCACAGCAACTTCTTGCTAGACACGTCTCCAAAGGCAAGGGAAAGAATGGCAAAAATGAACTACTGGGACTTCATCAAGATAAAAAGCTTTTGCAAAGCAAAGGAAACAGTCGACAAAACCAAAAGACAACTCACAGAATGGGAGAAGCTACTTACAAATGTCTTATCAGATAAAGGGTTACTATCCAAAATCTATAAAGAACTTACCAAACTCAACACCCAAAGAACAAATAATCCAGTTAAGAAATGGCCAGAAGACATGAACAGATATTTCTCCAAAGAAGACATACAAATGGCCAATGGACACATGAAAAAATGCTCAACATCCCTGGGCATCAGGGCAATACAAATCAAAACCACAATGAGATACCATCTCACACCAATCAGAATGGCTAATATTAACAAGTTAGAAAATGACAGATGTTGGCAAGGATGCGGAGAAAGGGGAACACTCCTACGCTTTTGGTGAGAATGTAAGCTGGTACAGCCACTCTGGAAAATAGTATGGAGATTCCTCAAAAAGTTGAAAATAGAGCTACCATATAACCTATCAATTGCACTACTGGGTATTTACCCCAATGATCAAATGTAGTGATCCAAAGGGGCACCTGCAACCCCATGTTTATATCAGCAATGTCTACAGTATCAAAACTATGGAAAGAGCATAGATGTTCATCGACAGATGAATGGATAAAGAAGATGTGATATGTATCACACATATATATACACACACATACACATAAATGGAATATTATTCAGTCATTAAAAATGAAATCTTGCCATTTGCAATGACATGGATGGAGCTAGAGGGTATCACGGTAAGTGAAATAAGTCAATCAGAGAAAGACAATTATCATATGATCTCACTGATATGTGGAATTTGAGAAACAAGGCAGAAGATCATAGGTGAAGAGAGGAAAAAATAAAACAAGATGAAACCAGAGAGGGAAACCAACCATAAGAGACTCCTAATCATAGGAAACAAACTGAGGGTTACTGGAGGGGAGAGGGGTAGAGGGATAGGGTAACTGGGTGATGGACATTAAGGAGGGCACGTGATGTAATGAGCACTGGGTATTATATAAGACTGACGAATCACAGACCTGTACCTCTGAAACCAATAATATATGTTAATTAATTGAACTTAAATAAAAGAGAAAAAAAAGGAAAGATATACCATCTAATACTAATCAAAAGAAAGCTGAAGTAGTTATGTTAATTTTAGACAAAGCAGACTTCATATATTGTTGAGTATAAAGAAGGGCATTAAATAATGATAAAAGAATTGTCCAAGGCAACATAACAGTTTTTAAATGTGTATGTACCTAACAATAGACATCAAAGTACATAGAGAGAGACTGTAGTGGAGACTTCAACACTCATTTTTCAGTAACTGATAAATCAAGCAGGGAGAAAATAAGTTAGAATATAGGTGACCAATTCAATACCATCAATCTACTTGATCTAACTGACATTTATAGATTACTGCAATTAAGAAAAGCAAAAATATTTAGATCAGGCTCACATAAAATATTCACTAAGATAAACTCATTCTGGATCATAAAACACTCTTTACCAAATTTTAAATTAGTGTGTATACAAAGTACATTCTCAAAACATGATGGAATTAAGCTAAAAATTAAATACAGAAAGATAGGTAAAAAATTCTCACACATTTAGAGATAAAATCTAAATCGAGCATGGTTCAAAGAAGAAATTTCAAGAAAAATTTTAAAATATAGTAACTAAATGAAAACACAACTAATCAAAGCTTATGAGGTGCAGAAGCAGTGCTTATAGGAAATTTTATAGCATTAAATGAAAGTTTTAGTAAATAGAGATATAAAATCATTAATCTAACATTAGAAAACTAGAGAAAGAAGAGCAATTTAAACTAAAAACCAGGAGAATAAAAAATAGCAAAAATTAGAGATGTGAAACAAACAAAAATTTGAGAGAATTAACCAAACCCAATGCTGGTTCTTTGAAATGATTAGTAAAATTGATAAACCCCAGGCTAATCAAGAGGGAAAAAGAAAGAAAACACAGATTGCCAATATTGGAAACAAAGGAAGATGACTGTATTAATTCCATGGACATTAAAAGGAATCATTAGGAATATGATGAAAAATTCTATGTCCACAAGTTTGATAATCTTGGTAAAATGGACTAATTCCCACTAAACTAAATTCCTACTAAAACTCACACAAGAGAAATAGTATGAATAGGCCTAGATCTATTAAAGAAACTAAATCAGTAATTAATTACTTTCCAGAAAAAGCACCAGGCTGGAACATGTTCATTAGTTAATTCTACTCAACATTTAAGGAAACAAATTATACCAATTGTCTACAATGTCTTTCAGAAAATAGAAGCAGAGGCAATACCTCCTAAACCATTCTTTGAGGCTAGCATTACTGTAACACCAAAACTAGACAAAGACATAACAATAACAGAAAACTATAAACCAATACATCTCATGAATATAAATGAAAACATTCTCAACAAAATATTAATAAATGAAATCCAAACATGTATAAAAAATATTTTACACTAAAACATAGTGTAATTTATTCTAGGTATGCAAGTCTAGCTCAATACTGAAAATTAATATAATCAATCATATCACCAGTTTAAAGAAGAAAGAACATAATCAATAGATGTAGGAAAATCATTTGAAAAAATCTAATATTCATTTGTGAGAAACTCTCAGTAAACTAGGAATAGAGAGGAACTTCTTCAACTTGATAAAGAATACCTACAAAAATCCTAGAGCAACATCATCCTTAGTAATAAGCAACTAAATGTTTTTCCCCTAAGATCAGGAATAAGGGAACGATTCCCCTCCCACCACTCCTATGCAACATTGCATTGGAAGACCTAGCTAATGCAATATGACAATTAAAAAGAAATAAAATTTACATAAATTGGGAAGAAAGACATGAAATTATCTGTATTCACAGAAGACATAATTGTCCTATGTAAAAATTCTGAAGAATTGACAAAAACAACATTCTAAAACTAAAAAAGCAGTTATAATGAGGTTCAGGACACAGGACAATTGCTATTAGTTACTTTTCTATATACCACAAATAAACAATTGGATTTGAATTTTAAAACATAATACTATCTATAACAATACTAAAAACAATTAGAATTTATCTATTTTATCTACTTAGATATAATTCTAACAGCATATGTATAGGATCTATATGCAGAAAACTTCAAAAATCTAACAGAAAAATCAAACAAAAGGATATTTATGTTGATGGATTAGAAGACTTGATTTTGTTAATACATCCATTACTCTCAACTAGATCCACAGATTGAATCAATGCAAATTTAATCAAAACTTCAGAAGGTTTTTTTTTTTGTAAATACTGACAAAATAATTCTAAAGTTTATATGGAAAGGCAAAAGACCCAGAATAGCCAACACAATACAGAAGAGGAAGGAAGCAAGAGAGGGGGAGAAAAAAGGAGTCAAGGCAGTAAGGAGGGGGAAAGAAGTGGGGAAGGAATGGGGAGAAATACAATGACAATAATAAAGTCGGAGAACTCATACTAGCTAATTATAAGATTTATTTCAAAGTGATTATAATCTAGACAGCACTGTACCAGCAAAAGAATAGAAACACAGATCAATGGAATAGACTAGATAGTTCAAAAGTAGACACACACAAATACAATCAACTGATTTTTGACAAGGAGCAAAAGCAATTCATTGAAGAAATGGTAATCTTTTCAACAAATGGTACTTAAACAATTTGACATCCATATGCAAATAAAATGAATCTAGACACAGGCTTTACATCTTTCACAAAGATCAAAATGGATCATAATTTTAATGTAAAATGTAAAATGACAAAACTTCTAGAAGCAAACACAGGAAAAAATCTTTAAGACCTGAATTTGGCAATGAATTTTAAGATAAAACACCAAAGCACATTCCATGAAATAAAAAGTGTTAAGCTGGACTTCATTAAAATTATAAACTCCTGCTCTATAAAAGACACTGTTAGGAGAATTAAAAAACAAGCCACAGACTT
Source organism: Callorhinus ursinus (assembly GCF_003265705.2). NCBI lineage: Eukaryota > Metazoa > Chordata > Mammalia > Carnivora > Otariidae > Callorhinus > Callorhinus ursinus. The sequence continues at coordinate 57,086,844 of NW_027397063.1, read as the reverse complement.
AGCAAAATATATGCAAAGTACATATCTGATTAGGGTCTTTTTAAAAAAAGATTTTATTTATTTATTTTGAAAAAGAGAGAGGAGGGAGAGAGAAAGAGTGGGGGAAGGAGAAGAGGGAGAGGGATAAGCAGACTCCATGCTGAGCACAGAGCACAATGCAGGCCTCAATCCCACAACCTCAAGATCACTACCTGAGCCAAAACCGAGAGTTGGATGCTCAACTGACTGAGAAGCCTAGATGCCCTTCCGATTATGGTCTTATATTTGAAGTATTTAAAGAACTCATAACTCAACAATAAGAACACCGCCAAATAAAGTTTAAAATTTCTCATATAAGATGGGAAATAAGCATTTGTAAAACTCAACACAAGTTTACAGCACAAAGAATGAAACTTAGTGCATATAAAATTTTTAAAATCACTTTTTATAATTCAGAGGATCCCAAGAGGGAATGCAGCCTATAACAAAATAATTTAATTCTATTACAAATGTATGAAACCACCTCAATAGAGTTGAGGGAAAGGTGCTGACCTAAATAATTATGGAAATGAGTGCAGTCTGTAGGACTAAAGACAAAAAGAACTGTACATAAACACTATATTCTAGTTGATAAAGTTGCTTCCGACAGGGATATGGATTAGTAACTCTGATACTGATATACATGGACACTGGAATTGAAAAACTAAATAAATGGATAGTAGGAATCAAGTTTCTCAGTGTTTGAATGGAAATTTATACATAAACAAGGGGAGGAATGACCCATATGGTAATGAATTACAGGTGGAGACATCAAGATGAATTCACATCTTGATGGGAAGATGTAAGGTAAATTCACATTTATCTTAATATAGATACAAATAGATAATATTTATAAGTATTTGTCGATATTTGTATAGACATGCTTTAGTATAGACACATATATTTCCTTGCTATGTTAGGTGAGTGGGCCTAGAAGCAACAATGTTCCAGTAGCAATGAGCACACCTAGTATCCATATTTTGGTATCTAATATAATAAAATGAAAATGGAGAAAAGGCTGATTTTAGCCTGGGGCCTAAAGTGTGTAAGATGAATTTGAAGCAAGTAAGGAAGTATTTAAAACTTCTTAAAGCCTGTAATAATGGGGTATGCTAAAGAGACACAGGAGCCACTGAAAGAGCTCATGACAACCAAAATTGGAATAATAAGAGCAACAAAACAGTAAACTAGAATTAAATTATAACCCAAAGTGTGAAATAAGATTTTATGAGTCCATATTGCTACAAATAAATGATTGAATGAATCAATAAAAAATATGTACATAAATGGAAAAGAAGAGATAAATCTCCTTTGCAAATAAATTCCAAATAATTTCTAAAGTTCCTGCCCTTAAGGAGGTCGAGCATAAATCCCCAGTCTTTATGTGCAGGCTGTGCATAATGACTCCCTCCAAAGAAAACAGCATGGAAAAGTAGAAGAAAGAGTAACTTTATAGTGGAATAACCTGACAAACACTACCTCAGCCAAGTGATCCAAGTCACTATCAACAGTGTTAAATCATATAGATAGTATATACCCTTGAAATAATGAAATGGCACTTTACCTCTGTGATCATCCTCCCCAAAACCCGTACCCGCAGTCTAATTGTGAGAAAAACATCAAGTTCCAATAGAAGGGCATCCTACAAAATATTTGACCAGGCAGCCCCCAAAACTGTGAAAGTCATTAAGAACAATAAATCTGAGAAACTGTTAAATCCAAGAGGTTCCTAGGAAGATATGACAACTAAATGTAATGTGACATCCTGAATTGGATCCTGGAATAGAAGAAGAAAGGTAAAAAGGAAATGTGAATAAATTATGGACTTTCATAATAATGTATCAATATTGGTTAATTAATTGTAACAAACATAAGATGCTAGTAACTAAGGGGAAATTGGGTGATGGGATATATGGAAACCGTTTGTACTATCTTTCATCTACTCTGTAAATCTAAAACTGTTTTTAAAAACTAGTCTATTAAAAAAATAACCCAATCAACGAATGGGCAAAAGACAGAGATAGACATTTCAGTGAAGAGTTTATATACAGATGGCTAATAGGCACATGAAAAGATGTTCAGCAAAATGAGCCAGAAGGGAATTGTAAATTAAAACCACAATGACAGAAACACAATAGTGAGTCCTGAAATAAACCCCTATAAATATAGTTAACTGATCTTTGGCAAAGGAGCAAAGACAGTACAATGGAGCAAAGATTCTCTTTAACAAATTGTATTAGAACAACTGGACATCCACAAGCAAAAAAAAAAAAAATGAATCTAAACAAAGACCTTATGCCCTTCACAAAAATTAACTCAAAATGGATCACAGACCTGAACATAAAACACAAAACTATAAAACTTCTAGAAGATAACATAAGACAAATCTAGGTGACCCTGGATATAGTGATGCCTTTTTAGATGTAATATCAAAGGCACAATCCATCAAAGAAATAACTAATAATCTGGTCTTAATTAAAATAAAAAAAAACCTTTTGCTTTGTGAAAGATGATGTCGAAAGAATTAGAAGAAAAGCCACAGAATGGGAGAAAATATTTGCTTAAGACACATTTGATAAAGGATAGTTACTCAAAATATAAAAAGAACTCTTAAAACTTAACAATAAGAAAACAAACAACCCAGTAAAAATGGGCCAGAGACCTTAATGCACATCTCACCAAGGAAATATACAGATGGTAAATAACAATATACAAAGATGCTTCACATCATATGTCATTAAGGAAACACAAATTAAAACAATAAAGAGATACCACTACACACTTAGTAGTATGGCCAAATCTGGAACAGACAATACCAAATGCAGACAAGGATATGGAGCAACTCTCTTTCACTGCTGGTGGGAATGCAAAATGATTAATTGTTATGCAAAATGATGAATAGCCTCTTTCAGTGGCTCCTGTGTCCCTTTAGCATACCCCATCATTATAGGCTTTAAGAAATGTTATTTTTTTGTCTTTGTCTCCTTTTACAGTTTTTATTTTATTTTATTTTTTATTAACATATATTGTATTATTTGTTTCAGGGGTACAGGTCTTTCATAATTCACAGTTCCTAAAGAGGAACTCTCTTTCACTGCTGGTGGGAATGCAAAATAGTACAGCCACATTGGAAGATAGGGTAATTTGGCAATTTCTCAACAAACTAAACACATTCTTATCATAGCATCCAGTAATTGCACTCTTTGGTATTTACCCAAAAGAGTTGAAAACATATGTCCACATCTACATGTGGATGTTTATGGCAGCTTTATTCATAATTGCCAAAACATAGAGGCAACCAAGATGTTGGTCAGGAGGTGAACAGATAAATAAACTCTGCTATATTCAGATAATGGACTATTATTTAGCAATAAAAAGAAATGAGCCATCAAGCCATGAAAATAAATGGAAGAACCATAAATACATATTATTAAGGGAAAGAAGCCAATCTGCAAAGACTACATACCCTGTGATTCTAATTATATGACATTCTGGAAAAGGCAAAACTATGAAAGAAGACAGTAACAAAACAGTAGTTGCTGGGGGTGGATTGGGTGCAGAGATGAATGGGCAAAGTAGAGTGGATTTTTAGGGCAGTGACTACTCTGTATGATATTATAATGATGGATACATGTCATTATACATTTGTCCAAATCAATGTCAATATCCTGGTTCTGAATTCGTACTATAGTTTTTAAAGATGTTACTACCATTGGGTGAAACTGGGCAAGGAGTACATGAGATCCCTCTGCATTATATATTATAACTGCATGTGAATTTATAATTATCAAATTTTTATGCCCCTAGGCTTGAGAAGGGGCTGCCTAGGGAGGGCTGGATGCCACAAAAAATTTTAATAAAAATAATTAGAATCACTAGTTCTGACCAAGGTAAAATAGCCCCTTTTCTCCCTGGTCCTCTGCCTTAAAACTAAAAAACCCTGTATATAACATAAATAACACATAGTTGGAAGCTGGGAAGATGGCAAAGTAGGAGGACCCTAAGCTCATCTTGTCCCACAGGTACAACTAAATAACACTCACAACATAAATAACATCAGTATAAATAACCCAGAAAATGAGCTGAAGTCTGGCAGAACAAACTCCAAAACTAAATGTAGAAAAGAGGCCACATTGAAGAAGATAGGAAGGGTGAAGACACAGATTGGGAGTGAAATGGACCATGGCCTTCTGGGGTGGGGAGGGAGCTAGTGGCATGGAGAAGGGTGAAAAACAGACTATCACACTGGGAAGTCCACACATGGAAGAGGAATCCCCTAACATTTGGCTTTGAAAGTGAGAGGGGGCCCACTCTCGTGAGTTCTTACAACCAGTGAGACTTAAAGCCTGGAATTTTATAAATCAGCAGGCTCCACTCTTGGAGAGCCCAGAAGACATCAGGAAGTGAAGTCCCTGACCTTAAAGGGATGCCCGGCATCCACTGGAGATAGAGGGTGGAAGCAGCAGTATGAAAAACACCAGGGGCAGACAGGATGTAGAGTTATTTATTCTTCTCAGAACATGGCCTGGAGAGGCAGGTATCATGGGGAGACCCCTCCAGGAACAAGGGAGCTGGCAGGCACCATTTCCCTCCCCAGCCCCCCAGCATAGTATAAACACATGGCCACTTGCAGGAACCAGCATGTCACCTACTCTAGCTACCTAACTTGTTTATACCAAGCCCCACCTACCTGCATTTCAGCAGATCTGCCCTTCCCAGTCATGCTTTCCTCAGTTCCAGTGCTGCAGGACCCCTCCCCCAGAAGACCCCACCAAGACCTCATCTCCTGACCTGCACATTTTGTGGGGCCTCAGGTCTAGTGGCAGCAGCAGGCCTCACTTCACAAGTGTGGGAAAGAGAACGCCACAATGACCACTGGTGCATGTTCATTTAGATTCCGAGATCTCTGAGAAAACTCGAGATTGCATGGTTAAAAATAACCTGAAAGGATCAGAGTGAAATGCCCTTGGGATGTGTGTGATCTGTTCTAAAGTACACAGCAAAAGATGTTTTGTAGATAGGAAGCCAGCTGTAAACAGCACACTGTGCATTCCCTTCTTTGTTCTCTTATCCTGTGTTAAGGTTCGAGTACAATGGTGTTTACAATTAATTGATCACAGCCAGTTACAGATTTCTTTACTCCTTCTCCACTCCCACTGCTTCACTTAACTAACCCTGTGTACCTGGAAGAATGTGCCTTACTAAGCCCCTGCTGTAAACCATTATAGACCTATGTCATTGTAGAAGGTATATTAGATTATAGAAAATAAACCTCAGCACCTCAGGCTCTTTGCTTGGGGGTCCCCTGTGCCTCGTTATACTGTCATCTCTTTTTCTCAGTTCCTTTGCCGTCCCAGGTCCCTGACTCTCTGAGGTCGACACACAAGACCAGCACACACTTTGTTAAAACACACCATACCCAGCCAGGGACCAAACACTGCCCAAAACAGGCAAAGAGAGCTTCTGCAAATGACTGGAATGAAGGAAAAAGCAGGCAGGACTCAACAGCAAGGCACACACAAAGCCCATAGGAGACACTCGTGAAGTGTCAGGTCCCAGAAAACAAGAGACACTGCACTGCAGGGCGCTACAGGACCTCTTTTTCATAAAGCCATTACCTTCAAGAGCAGGAGTCATAGCTGACTTTCCTAACACACAAAAACAGCAGGGTGTTAAACAAAATGAAAAGACAGAGGAATATGTCCCAAATGAAAGAACAGAACAAAACAACAGAAAGAGTCCTAAGCAAAATGGATATAGGTAATGTGCCAGAGAGAATTTAAAGTAATGATCTTAAAGGTACTCACTGGACTTGAGAAAAGAGTGGAGGACATCAGTTAGACCCTTAACAAAGAGATAAAAAAGAACCAATCAGAGATAAAGAACACAAAAAATGAAATTAAAAATACACTTAATGGAATAATTGGCAGGCTAGAGGAAGCAGAAAAATGAATTAATGACCTCGAAGACAAAGTAATGGAAGGTAATAAAGCTGAGCAAATGAGAAAAAAAGAATTACGCAAAATGAGAATAGACTTAGGAAACTCCGTGACTCCATCAAGCATAATAACATTCGCATTATAGGGATCCCAGAAGAAGAAAAGAAAGAAGAAGGGGAAGGAAATTTATTTGAAGAAATAATAGCTGAAAACTACCCTAATCTGGGGAAGGAAGCAGAAATCCAGATCTAGTAGGCACAGAGATTCCCCAACAAAATCAACCCAAGGAGATAGTTTTTATTTTTTTATTTATTATTTTTTAAAGATTTATTTATTTATTTATTTGAGAAAGAGCACAAGAGCACGAGCAGAGGGAGGGGCAGAGAAAGAAGCAGATTCCCCGTGGAGCAGGGACATGGCACTCTATCCCAGGACTCTGGGATCATGACCTGAGCTGAAGGCAGACACTTAACCAACTGAGCCATCCAGGTGCCCCAGAGACATAGTTTTTAAAATGACAAAAAGTAGTGATAAGGAAAAAATTTTTAAAGAAGCAAGAGAAAAGGAGAGTTACATATTAGGGAAATCCCATAAGGCTATCAGATTTTTCAGCAGACACTATGCAGGTCAGAAGAGAGAGGCATTATGATTTAAAGTGCTGAAAGGAAAAAAAATCTACAGCCAGGAAGACTATCCAGCAAGGCTATCAGTCAAAATAGAAGGAAAGATAAAGAATTTCTCAGACAAACAAAACCTAAAGGAGTTCATGACCACTAAATCAGCCCTACAAAAAATATTAAAGGGAACACTTTAAATGGAAAAGAAATATTAGCAGGAGTATAAAAAGGTGGAAGCACAGAATCAGTAAAAATAAGTATATCTATAAAAATCAGTCAAGGAATTAAAAAATGAAAGGATATAAAATACGACATCATATACCTCAAACATGGGTGGGAGAGGAGTAAAGAAGGGATTCAAACTTAAGTAACTATCAATTAATACAGGCTGCTATATGAAGATGTTATATACAAACCTAATAGTAACCACAAATCAAAAACTACTAATAGATATGCAAAGAATAAAGAGAAAGGAGTCCAAGTATGTCACTAAAGAAAGCCAACAATCCATGAAAGAGAGCAAGAGAAGAAAGGATCAGGGGAAAACTACAAAAACAATGACAAAACAGGTAACAGAATGGCAATAAATACTTATTTATCAATAATTACTTTGAAAGCAAATGGGCCAAATGCTCCAATCAAAAGACGTAGGGTGACAGAATGAATAAAAAAAACAAGACCTGGGGTGCCTGGGTGGTGCAGTTGCTTAAGCGTCTGACTCTTCATTCTGGCTCAGGTCATGATCTCAGGGTTGTGAGATTGAGCCCTACCTCTGGCTCCGTACTGAACATGAAGCCTGCTTAAGATTCTCTCTCTCTCCCTCTGCCCTTCCCCCGCACACCAAAAAAAAAAAAAGCCCATCTATATGCTGCCTACAATGGACTCACTTCAGACCAAAGACACCTGCAGATTGAAAGTGAGAGGATGGAGAAATATCTATCATGCAAATGGATGTCAAAAGAAAGCTGGAGTAGGGAACTTATATAAGACAAAATTGACTTTAAAACAAGACTGTAATAAGAGACAAGGACACTCTACAATTATAAAGGGAACAATCCAACAAGAAGATACACAATTGTAAATATTTATGCACTCAACATGGGAGCTCCCAAATACATAAACATAACAAATAAACAGAAAGGATCTAATAGATCCTAATACAGTAAGAGTAGAGGACTTTAAACAACCCACTTACATCAATGGATAGATCATCCAAACAGAAAATCAACAAGGAAACAGTGGCTTTGAATGACACATTGAACCAGATGGATTTAACAGATACATTCACAACACTGCATCCTAAAACCGCAGAATACACATTCTTTTCAAGTGCACATGGAACATTCTCCAGAATAGACCTCGTATTGGGCCATAAAGTAAGTCTCAACAAATTCAAAAAGAGCAAAGTCATACCATGCATCCTTTCTGACCAAATGCTATGAAACTAGAAATTAACCACAAGAAAAAAATCTGTGAAGACCACAAATACATGGACGTTAAATAACATGCTACTAAACAGTGAATAGATCAACCAAGAAATCAAAGAGAAAATCAAAAATTACATGGAAACAAATGAAAATGAAAATACAACAAGCCAAAACCTTTGGGATGCAGCAAAAGTGGCTCTAAGAGGGAAGTTTATAGCAATACAGGCCTACCTTAAGAAGCAAGAAAAATCTCAAATAAACAACCTAACCTTACACCTAAAGGAACCAGAAAAAGAAGAACAAACAAAACCCAAAAACAGCAGAAAGAAGGATATAATAAAAAATTGGAACAGAAATAAATGATATACAAACCAAAAAAAACAAAACAAACAATAAAACCAATAGAATAGATCAATGAAACTAGGAACTGATTCTTTGAAAAAATAAACAAAATTCATAAACTTCTAGCCAGACTCAAGAAGAGAGGAGAGAGAGAGAGAGAGGGAGAGAGAGAGGACTCAAACAAAATCAGAAGTGAAAGAAGAGAAATAACAACCAATACCACAGAAAAACAAACTATTGTAAGAGAATATTATGAAAAATTATATGTCAACAAATTGGACAACCTAGAAGAAATAGATAAATTCCTAGAAACATATAACCTCCTAAAAGTGAAGCTGGAAGAAACAGAAAATTTGAACAGACTGATTTTAAACAAGGAGATGGAACCAGTAATCAAATAAAACTCCCAACAAACAAAAGCCGGGACCAGACGGCTTCACAGGCAAATTCTATCAAACATTTTAAGAAAAGTTAATACCTATTCTTAAACTATTCCAAACAACTGAAAAGAAAAAAACTTCTAAATTCATTCTATGAGGCCAGTAATAATACCCTGATATCAAAGCTAGATAAAGAACCCCCTACACATACACACACACACACAAACACATAAAAGAGAACTACAGGCCATTATCTCTGATGAACATGGATGCAAAAATTCTCAATAAATACTAGCAAATCAAATCCTATGGTACAGTAAAAGAATCATTCACTACAATCAAGTGGGATTTATTCTTCGGTTGCAAGGGTGGTTCAATATTCACAAATCAATCAACATGATATATCACATTAATAAGAGAAAGGGTAAAAACTATATCCTCATTTCAATAGATGAAGAAAAAGCATTTGACAAAGTACAACATTTATTTATGATAAAAATCCTCAACAAAGTAGGTTAGGAGGGAACATACCTCAGCATAATATACCTCATATGAAAAAGCCACAGCCAATACCATGCTCGAAGGGGAGAACTGAGAGCTTTTCCCCCTAAGGTCAGGAACAAGACAATGATATCTACTCTTACCACTTTTATTCAACATAGTACTGGAAGTCCTAGCCACAGCAATCAGACAACAAAAAGAAATAAAAGGCATCCAAAATTGGAAAGGAAGAAGTAAAACTTTCCCTATTTGCAGATTACATGACACTATATAATAGAAACACTTAGACTCCACCAAAAGACAACTAGAACTGATAAATGAATTCAGTAAAGTCACAGGATATAAAATCAATGCACAGAAATCTGTTACATTTCTATACACTAATAACGAAGCAGCAGAAAGAGAAATTAAGAAAACAATCTCATTTATAATTGCACCCAAAATAATAAAATACCAGGAATAAACTTAACCAAGGTAAAAGACCTGTACTATGAAAATTATAAAACCTTGATGAAAGAAATTGAAGATAACACAAACAAATGGAAAGATATTCCATGCTCATGGAGTAGAAGAACAAATACTGTTAAAAGATCCATATGACCCAAAGCAATCTACGCATTTAATGCAATCTCTGTATTAAAATACCAACAGTAGTTTTCACAGAACTAGAACAAATAATACTAAAATTTGTATGGAATCACAAAAAAACCTATATAGCCAAAGCAATCTTGAAAGAAAAACAAAACTGGATGTATCAAAATTCCAGACTTCAAGTTATATTACAAAGCAGTAGTAATCAAAACAGTATGGCACCGGCACAAAAACAGACACAAAGTTCAAGGGAACAGAAAAGAAAACACAGAAATACACCCACAATTATATGGCCAAATAATCTTTGAAAAAGGAGCAAAGTATATATAATAGGGAAAAGACAGTCTCGTCAACAAATGATGTTGGGAGAACTGGACAGCTACATGCAAAAAAAATGAAACTGCACTACTTTCTTATACCATACACAAAAATAAACTCAAAACTGATTAAAGACCTAAATGTGAGACCTGAAACCATCCTAGGAGAGAGAAAAGGCAGAATTTCTTTGACATCAGCAGTAGCAACATTTTTCTAGATATTTCTCCTGAGGGAAGGGTAATAAAAGCAAAAATAAACTATTGCAACTTCATCAAAATAAAATGCTTCTGCAGAGCAAAGGAAACAATCAACAAAACTAAATGGCAACCTACAGAATGGGAGAAGATATTTGCAAATGACATATCCAATAAAGGGTCAGTATCTAAAATATAAAAAACCTGATACAACTCAACACTTCAAAATGGGCACAAGTTATGAAGAGACATTTCTCCAAAGAAGAAGAGGGCTAACAGACACATGAAAAGATACTCAACATCACTCATCAACAGGGAAATACAAATCAAAATTATGATGAGATATCTCCTCACACCTATCAGAATAGCTAAAATCAACAACATAAGAAACAACAGGTGTTGGAGAAGATGTGGAGAAAGGGAACCCGAGGGTGCATTGTTGGTGGGAATGCAAACTGGTACAGCCACTGTGGAAAATGGTATGAAGGTTCCTCAGAAAGTTAGAAATAGAACTATCCTATGATCCAGTAATCACACAACTGGGCATTTACCCAAAGGAGACAAATATAATAACTCAAAAGGATACAGGCACCCCCATGTTTTTAGCAGCATTATCTACAATAGCCAAATTAAAGAAACAGCCACATCTATTGACTAATGAATGGATAAAGAAGATGTGGTGTGTGTGTGTTTGTCCGTGTTTGTATATATACATACTGTGGAATATTACTCAGCCATAAAAAGGAATGAAATCTTGCCATTTGCAACAACATGGATGGAGTTATGCTAAGCGAAATAAATCATTCATGAAGACAAATACCATATGATTTCACTTGTACATGGAATTTAAGAAACAAATGAGCAAAGGGGAAAAAGAGAGAGAGAGAGAAAGACAAACTAAGAAACAGACCTTAACTATAGAGCATAAACTATTGGAAGTGGGAGTGGGGATGGGTAAAATAGGAGATGGGTATTAAGGAGTAACTTGTGATGAGCACTGGGAGATGGATGGAATTGTTGAATCACTAATTGTACACCTGAAACAAATATTACACTGTGTGTTAACTACATTGGAATTTAAAAAAAAATGTTTATGATTACATCTAAAAAATTGTGGAAGACCTCAGAGAAATTTATACATGTTATTTAGAGAAACCAAAAAAGACTTAAGGAAATGGAGGGATATAACATATACCATGTTCATTGATTGAATGATTCAATGCTGTCATCGTGAATGACAATGAATCAATATTGCCATCCCCCATCATCCTGGGATATGTCAGTTTTCTTCAAACTAATCTACAGATTCAAAGTATTTCTTTTTTTTCTTCTTTATTGTGTAAATGGAGGTTTGAACCTCTTAATCTCATTTATCTATTTTGCCCACCACCCCCTTCCCTGGCAACCACCAGTTTGTTCTATTTATAAGTCTTGTTTTGTTTTGTTTTAGATAGCACATGTAAATGATATCATATGGTATTTATCTTTTCCTGTCTGATTTATTTCATTTAACATAGTACCCTCTAGGTCCATCCATGCTATCACAAATGGTAAGATTTCATTCTTTTTTTATGGATCAGTAATATTCTATTGTGTGTGTATACACACACACGCACACACACACACACACACACACACATGCACATACCACATCTTTACCCATTCATCTATTGATGGACACTGAGGTTGCTTCCATACCTTGGCTGTTATAAATGCTGCAATGAACATGAATCCATATATCTTTTCAAATTAGTTTTCTAATCAAAATCTCAGCAAATGTGTCTGTGGAATTTGACAAGTTATTTCTAAAACTTAAGTGGAAATACAAAAGTTAATTTTAAGCAAGAATTAAAGTAGAATGGTTAATCAAACTGAAGACAATTCACTAAATTGAATACTACATAACAATGAAAGTAATAAACTATAGCTACATGCAACATGGATGAAATTTATAAACAGAACATCGAGCAAAAGAAGCCAAATATAAACAAGAATATATGTATGATATCACTTCTATAATTTTCTAAACAATAGGCAAAACTAATCTATAGTGTTTTAAATCAGGATAGTATTACACCTGGGGATTAGGTACTGATTGAAAGATAAAACGGGGGTTTCTGTGGATCTAGTAATTTTCTGTTTCTTGATTCTTGTGTTTGTTAACATAGGTAAATTATTTCATGGTGTACACTTAACACACTGTTTTTTTAATGTTTTTTTTAAGATTTTATTTTTAAGTTATCTCTATACCCAACATGGGGCTTGAACCCATAACCCTGAGATCAAGTTTCATGCTCCACCAACTGAGCCAACCAGGCACCCCTACACAGTTTCTTGATTTGGTAACACTTACACACACACCAAAAAGAAAAAAAATAAGGAAGTTTTTTATATATTGATAAGGAATGATCTTTAGAATTACAAAAAGAGTGAAACAAGGTACAAAACTGTATAACATGCTATAATTTGTGTTATAGAAACATATATATTCATATTTGCTTATATATACATAAGGAAAAAAATTATGTTACATATAATTGCCTTTATGTGTACATAATAAATCTCTGGAAAGATATAGTAAATAAGTAACACTGCTTGCCTCCATTGATGGGGACTAAGTGTCCAAGGAAGAGGAGTGGAAGATAAATCCTCACTGTATACACAACTTACATCTTTTGAATGTCAAACCAGGTAAATATGTTAACTATTCAAGAAAATTTAAAAATAAACATAATGCAAATTACCTTTATAAAGCAATAGTATTTTTTAAATTGGAGTTATAAACTTCCCCAAAAGCCAACTCTGATGGATCAAGTTTGTTAGATAATTTCATAAATTATAGGGTTCTTAAAATATTCCTTCCCTGCAGCTTAGCTAATATTTCTTAGAAGTACTCTGATGATATCAAAGCAGAACACCACAGATAGAAAAAAAATAAACTCTGATATAATAAGTACAAATAAGCTAATGTCTTTATGTCATAGACTACCTATTGAATTTTACTTGAAAACCATATAAAACAATTATAAGCTTTTCCCATTATACAATTTATGATCAGTGATAGCAAGGACTATTAACATGCCTAAAATATGAATGCCTTATTTTATTAATTTTTAGATCATGTAGCACAGAAATCAAAACAGTTGTTCTTCCATATTTAGCTTTAAAATCAGATTTGAAAGGAATCCAAGGATCATTCCCCAGAAGCAGCTGAAATATCTAAACCTATTTCTCAACAGATACTGCCTTCAAAGAATATGAGACCAAAGGTTGAAGGTGCCCTATAAAAAATAAATAAAAACCTAAAATGTATAGCATAAACTATATAAATATATATATAGTACAAACATAAAGATATATAAAAATTTACATAGTTTACTGGCTAATTTAAGAAGGCTTAGAGTTCCAAAAGATGCTTGGTTAAATTCTCCTTTACAGACCTAGGCCTCCATTCACCATACATTTAAAAATATTTCCCTCCCTACAGTAAATTGTGATAGTTAATGATTATTTCAATTCAAGATAATGATAACTTTCAAATTCAAGATAATGAATTTATCTTTGTCAAAAATATAGATATCATAATTTTGTAAGTATTAAAATGAGCAATGCCTACAAAATTCTATGATTCTATATGTCCAAAAGCTGTCAGCTTGGTCTTTTATGTTGCTAACAGGTAAATCCACATCAATTGAGATAATAAAATTATAACCGAAAATCATCACCATCAATTGTTTCTTTCCCGCACCCCCCCAAAAGGGCCATAAAAGGGGCCAGAACATTTCCTTCAACATTCCAACTGTGAGGGTGAAAAACCTATTTTGTTCATCTACACAAAGGTGTAGAGCCAGATCTACTCAAATCATGGAAACAAACAAAACTTTTACAAGCAGAGAAAGAGATAAAATCAATATGTCAATATCTGTGTAGGTAATATTTTTAGTGATAAAAAACAGGAATAGTATAACAACTCTTGACTGATCTTTAAATTTTTTAATATCCTGAAATTTCTGCTATATTACTTACTTTAAAATTTAAGATAAAATAACCAAAATTAGATCTAATCTAAATAAAGAAATTCCATCTAGTTTTAGCAGACATCTAAAATACAAATTCCCTCCTCTCAAAATATACTGGATATAATAAATATAATTGATGCTGAATCCTAAAAAACTGTAGACATAACACTCATGAATATTGAAGGTTAATGATTTAAAGAGTACAGTATGCACACAAGTGAAAAAAACTTCAGGTAAATAAAAGAATGTCTGCATAACTGCCATCGTTTTTCCTCACATACTTATAAAAACAGATTTACTTCTTTAAACTCTGTCCATATAGTGATGATTCCTTATTAAACTACTACCATTCAACAAAATAAAATAAGCACTATCTTGAGTTCTTAGCAGTGACTGCCTGCCTCCATTATTCACCTACCTCAGTTTGAATAGTACTTGCTAATCTGTGTAAATTTACTTCTCAGGGGTTTCTTTTTCTTTCATTAACATCAAATTTTCCTGTGATGGCCCTTCTCATTCACTGCAAAGAGTTAGATTGTTTTCCAAATAATAAACAAATATCAGGTTATTTTTCAGTTAAATTACAGAGACAGATAATGAAATACAAATTTTACTTATCTCCAGGTGGATTATCAGTTGAGTAGATGTAAATTATGTTCTAGGTCTAATTGACACCAACATTAGAAACATTAAAGTTTGGTAATTTGTTACAAATAAAATCTAGTAAATTTTCCCATATCCATTCATTTAATTTTCTCTTTCTGATTACTAATATTTCATTCTAAAATGGGAGAATCTAAATTCTGATCAAATTACCATCTTGGAAAACATTAAGCTTGTATGTGTAGTATTGCTCAACACTTAGTACCAACATTTTTGGAATCTGGAACTTTTGTCTCAGGGTTTTTTTTCATGTTAAAATATTTAAGCAAAAGAGTTTAGTGTAGGACATAACTGCCATGATCAAAAGGTGTAAAAAAACTTTAGTATTTACTTGACTTTTAAAATTTTAGGTCTGAGTTTTCAGCACCGTGGCCTGGGGGGGAAAAGATGCATCACTGATGCAGTGCCAGTTTATAGCAAGAACAGAAATGGTAGGAGTTCCCCATTAGATGATTGAATCTAATCAATTATGAATTTTCTACAAAAGTAAACTACTATAAAAGCAAGCATAACATCAAATTATTTCCAGATATTAAGATTCTGAAAAAATCTAGTCTTTCAAAAGTTAACCTGAAACTTCTTAGGAAATACTTTTCTCAAACATCAAGAAATTGTTTAACTCAGACATTCTTACCGTTCTCGGTTAAATTTAAGAGAATGAAGAATAGCTGGCCTTTTTTGTCTAAGATTCCACAAATGAAGGGTATCATCTGAACTTGCACTAACCAAAGCACCCTGAAACAAAAAAGAAGACAAAGCAAGTGAGTGACTTCCTTAAGAGTTTTATTTAAGCAAAAACAACAAGATAATTCACTGAATTTTTCACTACTTGAAGAGTTATTTGTATCTATATAACCTAGAAATATAAGGAAAAATAACTGTACATATTTCAATCAGGAAGGCTAAGAATGCTGAGTAGAAGCAAGTGAACTACTACATATAGATTGGTCTGGATGACTACCTCAAGTCATATGTATTTACCACTAGAGAGAAAAAATTATTGTAAGCATCATTAGAACTATTAAGGATTTTTGTATTTTCTTTGGGAAAAACTAAGTTTAATTTTCTTGTCTCTAATATTCACACACATACTATGTAGCTTCCAGAAAAGAAAATATCCAACCCAGTTTTAAAATTGCAATCTGTTCACATAAAAATTCGTCATTTGTAAGGATTTTCTGTACAGTTGGACGGTATATATACTTTCTAAAAAGTATACTTGGTATAATTTATTTTCAATAGATAACTTGTTTCAAGAAGCTTCACCTATGGGGTACCTGGGTGGCTCAGTTGGTTAAGCATCTGCCTTTGGCTCAGGTCATGATCCCAGGGCCCCAGTTCAACTCCCTGCTCAGCAGGGAGTCTGCTTATCCCTCTCCTTCTGCTTCTGCCCCTCCCGCCTCTCTCTCTCTCAAATAAATACAATTTTTTAAAAAAGAAAAGAAAAGAAGCTTAATCTATGATAAAAGAAAACATCTTTAATAAAAGAAAATGTTTCTCCAGCTAGAAATCAGTATAACTACAAAAATAATACCAATTTTTTTACATTGCATCTAAATACAGATGAATTATATTTCAAATACAATAGGATATTTTCTACTTCTTAATACAGCAGATACCATAAGGGCAGATAACTAGTGGCCATGTATGATTTCATACATCTATATGCTTGAACTATTTACTTGAGTTAAGTAAGAATATCTTAAACTATGTCAGAACTTTTACTATTATGAGTTTCCCAGCTAAAAATGCCAATGCTTGCCCTATGACGAAGCCTGAAGGTACTCTAGAGTACTATGTTCTATAAAAGAGATCTTGCAGAATCATGGTATCCTCATATACCCAAAATTCTTTTCATATTTTCCAAAGTAATCTGTTACAAGTAACCTTTCATAGTTTATAACATCAACTACATATATAAAATGATTATCCCATTTAGATGATCAGATATAGTTATACTGAAATTCCTAAGATTTATTTCTTCTTTAGGAATTAAAAGAGAGAAGATAGAAACTGTTACAGAAGAACATTTAGATTCCTAAGATAAAAATGCTCATGTATCCTATCATGCTTCTCTTCATATTGTGTACCTGTGATTTTAGGCTCAAAGAATAACTTTTAAAACACAAATTGTAATCCAAGAGTATACCCATTAAAATATGTTAAAAATGTATATAATTTGCATATTTGTATGTAAGTATATAAATACACATGTTAAAAGTTATACATTGATACATACATTTTAACAAGAACTCAGAGATAATTACATTCCATGCAATAAAATATATTCTATACATGCCTTGAGGAATTTTCTGTTTGTTTGCTTGTTTTATTTATAAACCATCTCCAAATGTTACTTATATACAAACTAGAATGTTATTAGGATTGCTTACAAGTGCTTGATAAGCTCATTTCTTCTTTTTTTTTTTTTTGATACAGGATACTGATCTCCTTTCTAAGGACAATGGAAATTCACTTAAAACAGGGTGAGGATAGAACATGATATATGAAATTAATAAAACATTCTCTAAATAGTTATGTGCTATACAAAAGACGTGATATGCCAAAGGCAATGGAATTAAAGGCAGCATATATTCAGTAATATATAATAATAATAGCCAAATAAATCTAGGAAGGAAGTCAGTATTATTAGTTCTATGATTAAAATAGGAGGCAACTTATCATTTTGGAGGGATGTGAATAGGACCACTTAGCATAACAACATCAACAGAGATTATAAGACACATGAAAGTAAGCACATCAGCAGGGTGTCTAGGGCTTATTTACAAAAGCAAAGTGAATCTATAAGAAGCACAAGTAATAAAGATCTATGAAAAGACTAAAATCTGAATAAAAACATCAGCTGTGAGGTCAGGGACTAAAAAGTTTGGGAAAAGGTAAAGAAATTGAGTGTGAGAGGAGGAAAAGATGGTGGAAGAATAGGGGACCCTATTCCAGCTGGTCCCCTGAATTGAGCTGGATATCTGCCAGACGACTCTGAACCCCCATGAAATCAGCCTGAGATGTAAAAAGATACAACTGGATCGCTACAAAAAGAATATCGCAGGTGGTTGGTGTCAAGGTATAAAGCAGGGAGCTGTGATTCTGAGGGCAGATTTCGGAAGATAAACAGAAGGGGGAGGGAGGCTTTGGGAGCCTGCACTGCTGGTGCGCGAAACCCTCCCGGGCTGGGGATGGGGCACAGACTCGCAGACCAGTAGCAGTGAGGAAAGGACTTTAGGGCAGCCCCCCGACCAAAACCTGGAGCCTCTGGCTGTGCATGGGGCCTGGGAGCGACTAGCAGTTTTAGAAGCACAAGGGCAGAGACGTGCCTGGACCTGGAAGCTGAGGGGCACACAACCCAGGATGCTGCATTTTTTAGCAGCACAGACAGAAAGGGAGATAGAGTGGCCTGGAGAGCTCAATGAAGAGCAGACTGCGATCTCTCTGTTCTGAGACAGAGGGTTAGAAAGAGTCTCTTCTGCTCTGACTCTTGGAAGAGATGCAGAAAGCCACCAGGGAAAGCCACCAGAGAACAAAAGCCCCCCCCAAAAAAACAGTTTTCACTGAGCCCAACACCTCCCCCCCACAGGGGGCAGGGCAACTCTGCCCAAACAGGGTTACCTGAGTAACAGCACGGCAGGCCCCTCCCCCAGAAGACAGGTTGAGAGAACAAGAGGCCGACAACCCTAAAGTCCCTATAAAACAGGTGCATCTTACGTGGGGTGTGGTCAGTAATTTGGACTCTGTACGTTCCCTCAACCACCCCTCAAAAGAATGACTAGGAGAAAGAAACCTCCCCCCAAAGAGGAAAGACTCAGGGACTGTGACTTCTGCCACAGATTTACAAATGGATACAGATATAAACAAGATGTTGGAAATGGACTTCAGGGTAACAGTTATGAAGACAATAGCTAGAATGGAGAAATTGATTAATGGCAACATAGAGTCTCTAAGGACAGAAATGAGAGCTAAACTGGCAGAACTTAAAAATGCTATTAATGAGATACAATCTAATCTAGATACTCTAACAGCTACGGTAAACGAGGCAGAAGAATGAATTAGTGATCTAGAAGACAAATTGATAGAAAAGAAGGAAAAAGAGGAGGCCTGGGAGAAACAGCTTAAAATCCATGATAACAGAATTAGAGAAATAAGTGACGCCATGAAACGTTCCAATGTCAGAATTACTGGGATCCCTGAGGGGGTGGAGAGAGAGGACTAGAAGATATATTTGAGCAAATTGTGGCTGAGAAATTCCCTAATCTGGGGAATGAAACAGATATTCGTGTCCTAGAGGCAGAGAGGACCCCTCCCAAGATCAAGGAAAACAGACCAATGCCCCAGCATGTAATAGTAAAACTCGCAAATCTTAGAAACAAGGAAACCATATTAAGGGCAGTTAGGGGGAAGAGATTCCTTATGTACAGAGGGAGGAACAACAGAATAACGTCAGACCTATCCACAGAGACCTGGCAAGCCAGAAAGGGCAAGCAAGACATATTCAGGGTACTAAATGAGAAGAACATATAGCCAACGATACTTTATCTGGAAAGGCTGTCATTTAGAATGGATGGAGAGATGCAAAGCTTCCAAGACTGGCAGAAATTGAAAGGATATGTGACCACTAAGCCAGCCCCGCAAGAAATATTAAGAGGGGTTCTAAAAAAGGAGAAAGACCCCAAGAGTGATATAGAACAGAAATTTACAGACTATAGAAATAAGGACTTCCCAGGCAACATGATGAAAATAAATTCATATCTTTCAATAATCACTCTCAACGTGAATGGCCTAAATGCTCCCATAAAATGGCACAGGGTTGCAGACTGGATAAAAAGACAGGACCCATCGATACACTGTCTACAAGAGACTCATTTTGAACCTAAGGATACATCCAGACTGAAAGTGAAGGGATTGAGATCCATCTTCCAGGCCAACAGACCTCAAAAGAAAGCTGGTGTAGCAATTCTTATATCAGACAAATTAGATTTTAAGCTAAAGACTGTAATTAGAGACACAGAAGGACACTGTATCATTCTTAAAGCATCTATCCAACAAGATCTAACAACTGTAAATATCTATACCCCCAACATGGGAGCAGTCAACTACATAAGCCAACTGTTAACCAAAATAAAGAGTCATATTGATAATAATACACTAATTGTAGGAAATCTCAATACTCCACTCTCAGCAATAGAGAGATCATTTAAGCAGAAAATCAACAAAGAAACAAGAGCTTTGAATGACACACTGGACCAGATGGACCTCATAGATAATATACAGAACATTCCACCCTAAAACAACAGAATACTCATTCTTCTTGAGCACACATGGAAATTTCTCCAGAATAGACCACATAGGTCACAAATCAGGTCTCAACTGATACCAAAAGATTGAGATTATTCCCTGCATATTCTCAGACCATAATGCTTTAAAATGGGAACACAATCACAAGAAAAAATTTGGAAGAAATTCAAACACTTGGAAGCTAAAGACCACTCTGCTCAAGAATGTTTGGGTCAACCAGGAAATCAAAGAAGAACCTAAACAATTCATGGAAACCAATGAGAATGAAAACACATCGGTTCAAAATCTATGGGATACTGCAAAGGCAGTCCTAAGTGGGAAATACATAGCCATCCAAGCCTCACTCAAAAAAAGAAAAATCCCAAATTCACCAACTAACTTTACACCTTAAAGAACTAGAGAAAAAGCAAGAAACGATGCCTAAGCCACATATTAGAAGAGAAATAATTAAAATTAGAGCAGAGATCAATGAATTAGAAACCAGAAACACAGTAGATCAGATCAACAAAACTAGAAGCTGGTTCTTTGAAAGAATTAATAAGATTGATAAACCACTGGCCAGACTTATCCAAAGAAAAGAGAAAGGACTCAAATTAATAAAATTATGAATGAAAGGGGAGAGATCACAACTAACACCAAGGAAATAGAAACAATTATTAGAAATTATTATCAACAAGTATATGCCCATAAACTAAGCAACCTGGAAGGAATGGATGCCTTCCTGGAAACCTATAACCTCCCAAGACTGAAACAGGAAGAAACTGACAACCTGAATAGGCCAATAACCAGTAACAAGATTGAAGCAGTGATCAAAAATCTCCCAAAAAACAAGAGTCCAGGGCCTGATGGATTCCCTGGGGAATTCTACCAAACATTCAAAGAAGAAATAATACCTATTCTCCTGAAGCTGTTTCAAAAAATAGAAACAGAAGGAAAGCTTCCAGACTCATTCTATGAGGCCAGCATTACCTTAAACCCAAACCAGGCAAAGACCCCATCAAAAAGAATTTCAGACCAATATCCCTGATGAATATGGATTACAAAATTCCCAACAAAATCCTAGCTAATAGGATCCAACAATACATCAGAAGGATCATGAACCACAACCAAGTGGGATTTATCCCTGGGAAGCAAGGGTGGTTCAACATTTGCAAATCAAACAATGTGATAGAACACATTAATAAGAGGAGAGAGAAGAACCATATGGTCCTCTCAATTGATGCAGAAAAAGCATTTGACAAAATACAGCATTCTTTCCTGATTAAAACTCTTCAGAGTATAGGGATAGAGGGAACATTCCTCAAGTTCATAAAATCCATCTATGAAAAACCCACAGCGAATATTATCCTCAATGGGGAAAAGCTGAGAGCCTCTCCCTTAAGATCAGGGACACGACAAGGATACCCACTATCACCACTATTGTTCAACATAGTACTAGAAGTCCTAGCAACAGCAATCAGACAACAAAAAGAAAATAAGGTATACAAACTGGCAAAGAAGAAGTTAAACTCTGTCTCTTTGCAGAAGACATGATATTTTATGTGGAAAATCCAAAAGACTCTACCCCGAAATTACTAGAACTCATACAGCAATTCAGTAATGTGGCAGGATACAAAATCAATGTACAGAAAGCAGTTGCTTTCTTATATACTAACAATGTAACTGTAGAAAGAGAAATTAAAGAATCGATTCCATTTACAATAGCACCAAAAACCATAAGATACTTCAGAATAAACCTAACCAAAGAGTTAAAGGATCTATACTCTAGGAACTACAGAACACTTATGAAACAAACTGAAGACATAAAAAGATGGAAAAACATTCCATGCTCATGGATCGGAAGAATAAACATTGTTAAAATGTCTATGCAACCCAGAGCAATCTATACCTTCAATGCCATCCCAGTCAAAATTCCAATGACATTTTTCAAAGTGCTGGAACAACAATCCTAAAATTTGTATCGAATCAGAAAAGACCCTGAATCGCCAAGGAAATGTTGAAAAAGAAAAACACAGCTGGGGGCATCACGTTGCCTGATTTCAAGCTATATTACAAAGCTGTGATCACCAAGACAGAATGGTACTGGCACAAAAACAGACATATAGACCAATGGAACAGAATAGAGAGCCCAGATATGGACCCTCAATTCTATGGTCAAATAATCTTCGACAAAGCAGGAAAAAATATGCAATGGAAAAAAGACAGTCTCTTCAATAAATGGTGCTGGGAAAATTGGGCAGCTATATACAGAAGAATGAAACGACCATTCTCTAACACCATACACAAAGATAAACTCAAAATCGGTGAAAGACCTCAATGCGAGACAGGAATCCATCAAAATCCTAGAGATGAAAATAGGCAGTAATCTCTTTGACATTGGCCACAGCAACTTCTTTCAAGACATATCTCCAAAGGCAAGTGAAACAAAAGCAAAAGTGAACTTTTGGGATTTCATCAAGATAAAAAGTTTCTGCACAGCAAAGGAAACCATCAACAAAAGAGGCAACCCACAGAATGGGAGAAGATGTTTGCAAATGACAGTACAGACAAAGGACTGTTATCTAAGATCTATAAAGAACTTCTCAAACCCAAAAAACAATAATCAAGTCAAAAAATGGGCAGAAGACATGAACAGCCACTTCTCAAAAGAAGAGATACAAATGGCTAACAGACACATGAAAAAATGTTCATCATCATTAGACATCAAGGAAATTCAAATCAAAACCACATTGAGATACCACCTTAATGCCAGTTAGAATGGCAAAAACTGACAAGACAAGAAATAATAAATGTTGGAGAGGTTGTGGAGAAAGGGGAACCCTCTTACACTGTTGGTGGGAATGCAAGTTGGTACAGCCACTTTGGGAAACAGTGTGGAGGTGCCTAAAAAAATTAAAAATAGAGCTACCCTATGACCCAGCAATTGCACTACTGGATATTTAACCCAAAGACATAGATGTAATGAAAAGAAGGCCATATGCACCTCCAATGTTCATAGAAGCAATGTCCGCAATAGCCAAACTGTGGAAAGGGCCGAGATGCCCTTCAACAGATGAATGGATAAAGAAGAAGTGCTCCATATAAACAATGGAATATTACTCAGCCGTTGGAAAGGATTAATACCCAACTTCTACATCAACATGGATGGGACTGGAGGAGATTATGCTAAGTGAAATAAGTCAAGCAGAGAAAGTCAATTGTCATATGGTTTCACTTATTTGTGGAACATAAGGAATGGCATGGAGGACATTAGGAGAAGGAAGGGAAAAATGAAGGGGGGGGGAATTGGAGGGAAAGATGAACCATAAGAGACTATGGACTCTGAGTAACAAACTGAGGGTTCTAGAGGGGAGGGGGGTGGAGGGATGGGTTAGCCCAGTGATGGGTATTAAGGAGGGCATGTATTGCATGGAGCACTGGGTGTTATACGCAAACAATGAATCCTGGAACACTACATCAAAAACTAATGAGGTACTGTGCTGACTAACAAAATTAAATTAAATTAAAAAAAAAAGAAACTGAGTGTGAGATGGATCAGGGTGACTACTTCAGGCTAGACAATGTAAACAACTGAAGGATGTTGAAGGCTTGTCTTTTTACTTATTCAGCATAGAGGCAAACTTAGGGACTTGAAGATAATTCTCAGAGGATGGAAACCAGAGAAAATTACCTGGAAACAAGTTATGCCTGCTAGTACACTACCATGCAGAAGGCAAAAAGTTGAGATGTCTCCACTAGAGTGACACAGAGACTTCAAAAAGGTTGGCATTCTAAATACTAATGACAAGTATTACAATAAAATATTTTTTTAAAATTTCCCTTTTCTTTCTTATCTCCCTCTCTCATTGTGGTACCCCATAGCAAGTATACCTACAAGGTAAAATACGCTAGGTTTGTCAATAAGGAGAATCTCACTGACTTCTGAGAAAGAGTTTGAACCAAGATAAGTAAAAAGTGGACATCTGCCAACATCACAAATTTTTCATGCCTTAAAGTGTCTCTGAGACAAAAATCTATGAACCATTTTATCCATGTTTATGATTATAAAATTCTTAGAAAAAAACATATATGAAAATATATGGAGATATGGAATAAGAGATCATTCATACCATAAGAAAACAACCAGCAGTACTTCATTTTTTTTTTTCCTCAAGGCATTGAGTTCAGTCTGCTAAGTGCCTGGATTTGGTATGGCACAAATTTTTAAGGAATTTTTGCATTGACAGCTAGGTTAACTGAAAACACCTCTAAAAGACACAATGATCCACTTAAAATGTGAGTAAAAAATGAGTCCAGAAGGCCTTAAGAAGCCTTTAACTGATGGAAGATCTGTAACTTTTCTGAGCTTTTTAAATACATACTCTGTCTTTAGGAAGTTCCTCATCACCCTAGGTCTATAGAATAGGGATAGGGTAGGGAATCAATTGTCATAATAGCTATGGATACCTAAATAAATACAAATGCATATATGTACCAATAAATATATCTG
Source organism: Callorhinus ursinus (assembly GCF_003265705.2). NCBI lineage: Eukaryota > Metazoa > Chordata > Mammalia > Carnivora > Otariidae > Callorhinus > Callorhinus ursinus. Next base: position 57,062,039 of record NW_027397063.1, on the reverse strand, counting down.
TATAGATAGATGATTGATAGGTAGATAGATAGATAGATAGCAGAACCCATAGGAAAATAACTGAAAAAGTTATTTCCTGAAAGATAAGGGCAAAACATGAAGTTAATGCTGATTATAAAATTTAAATTAGTATGCTGAAGAAAAGTTTAGTAGTTGATGGAGCAATTAGAGTTTTAGTAATTTTTTTAAAAACATGTAGATAATCTGCAAATTATGCTGCATTATAATAACAGAATCTTCTGATATATGCAACCTTTCTCCTTTAAAATATAATAAATTGACAAATACTGAAGTAGTCTTTTATAAGAAATGTGACCATGAATAATATTGCACACATATATATCTTTAAACATTTAGAATATATAAAAAATAACATACTTAAGTACAAATATATTTTATATATCATAATATAAAAAAGATCACATCAACTAATGTAGTGTGTATATTTACGTCTCTGTGATAAATAGTCAAGAAAATCCTTACCTCATTGATCAAGAATTGGAGCTGCAGGACAGCTGCACCACTCTCATGTTGGCAATAACAATCAACGCCAGGTCTCCCAAGTCTAATATATTAAAAGTCAAGGATTCTAACATTTTAATTAGTACTAATATTAATGAGTAAAGTAAAAACTAACTTACTTAGCATCTAATGTTTTGCTTTTTAGTTATCCTTATTTTGCAAATAAAGAGTCAAAAAATCTTAGTTAATACAAATTACATTATATAGCATAGGACATCAGCAAAATGGCCAAATAGGACATCTCTTGCACATATCACCTCCTTGACAATGATAATTTGCCATCCATGCACAAACAAAAGTGCCTTCCTGGGAGCTTCCAGATCTAGATAGGAGACTGTGAAACTACAGTGCAGTCCAAGAATGAAGAGAGTTGTACTGAGAAGGCAGGCTTACACCAGGCAGCTGATTTACTGACTGTAGTCTCAGCTACAGAAACAGAAATACCTCTGTGCCCCTGAAAACTCAGCTATAGATAGCCTATTCAGCTTGGGGTCTGTCACCAGCATGTACTATATGCCAAGAGATCTGCACATCAAGTGATAGTCATACAAACCTCATTTCAACTGTGGATCCAGAAGTGGTATTTGAACCAGCTCAAGCTCTTCTTGGCTGCAGTGCAGGAGCCCCTGGAGGTAAGCCCACCAAATTCAGGCAGATCAAAGATCTGAAATGGACTTGTAACTGGGCTCCAGCCCATCCCAGCCACAGTCTAGGAACAATCTTGCTGGTACAGGGACCCTGTTGGAGACACTCTTGTCTGTGCCCCTAGAGATCCTGAAGGGGCCCTATATGTGCTCCATCTTCCTCACAGCAACAGTCAGTCAGTCTGCCAGCAGTCCTGAGGGTCCAGGGTCCCAGCAGAAGACATTCCCATCTGTGTATCTGAAGATCTGGAAAGGGTCTCATCCTCTCCTCCCCACCCTTCCAGTCACAGTCCACAGGTAAGAATGCTGGCATGAGAACCAGGCTGCAGACACTCCCATCTGTGCTCACAGGGATCCTGAAAGGGCCAATACATAAGCCCAGCCTCCTCCCAGTCATAGTCAGGCAACAGTCCTGAGGGTCCAGGGTTCCAGGGGGAAACATTCCTGGATACAACCCTGATGACTCTGAAAGGGCCTTATACTCAGCTCCAGCTCCTCCAACAGCAATCTATGAATAGTCGTGCTGCCACAGAGACCTAGCAGGAGACACTCCTGTTTGTACTCCCAGTGATCCCTATACTGGGTAACAGCCCCTCCCAGCCTCAATCCATGAGCAATCCTATAAGCACAGGGACCTGGTAAAAGACACAACTGTACCCCAAAATTTCCTGAAAGGGCCCTATACTTGGCTTGAGCCCCTCTGGCCATGGTCAGGGACCAATCCAACCTATCCAGTGACTTGGAGGGAGACATCCCATCTGTGCCCCCAGAGCCAGGTCTGCAAACCTTAATCTTGGCTGTGGAATGTGAAACAGCCCTGAGGCTCAGTTCCAGCACCTCTCAGCCACAGTTCAGGATCAATCCTGCCCACCCAGGGAGCCATCCAGTAATGAGGCAGCAGTTCTCCCAGGGATCTGATGGGAGCCACATCTACCATTTACCTGATCATAGGCCCACTGACTGTTTACCTGATAATAGGACCCACATGTGGACCCTTGTCCAGTACCACCCTACTGACAAGGTACTAGAGGCAACAGTTGCATGCACCTAGGGACCAGAAGTGATCCACACTGGCCTAAGCCCTGGTAACAAGCCCAACCACAGACTCCACTGCAGATCCAGTGACAGCCTTGTAACTGGCTCCAACACAGCACAACTGCAAGTCTGGAGATAATACTATCAGCCCAGGGAATAGGACAAAAAAAAAGGTCTTTATCTTAGAGTCTATAAAGACTGAAAGAAGTGTTTGCCCCTACAAATGCAGAGATGTCAATGCAAGGCAACATGGATCATGAAGAATCAAACGTATCATCACCAACAAACACTGATAGCACTCCAGTAACGGACCCCAAAGAAATGGAGATTTATGATTTGCCCATCAATTAAAATAATCATCTTTAAAAAATTGATTTAAATGCAAAAGAACACAGATAGCTAAAGAAAAACAGGAAAATAATTCATGAACAAAATGCACTTAATAAAGAAACAGAAACTATAGAAAAGAACCAAACAGAAATCCTGGAGTTCAAGAATACAATGCCAGAAATGAAGAATTCAAAACAGAGCTTCAATAACAGCCCTGATCACACAAAAGAATTAGAAAACACAAAGATAAATCATCTGAAATTAGCCACTTAGAGGAACAAGAAGAAGGAAGAGTGAAGAAAGCCTAAGTAAATTATGGGATACCAACAAGCAAATGGGCACATGCATCATGAGAGTCCCAGAAGAAAAAGAAGAGGAGAAAAAAGCAGAAAGATCATTTAAAGAAAAAAACAGCTGAAAACTTCCCAAATCTTGGAAAAGATGTAGACATCCAGGTACAGGAAGCTCAAAGGAACCCAAGCAAGATCAACCCAAAGATTACGCTGAGAAATATTGTAACCAAAATGCTTAAAGTCAAAGACAAGGAGATAATTTTGAAAGCAACAAGTGAAAAGCAATTTGTCAATACAAAAAACCCACATAAGACTATCAGTGGATTTCTCTGCAGAAATCTAGCAGGCCAGGAGTTAGTGGAATGATATCTTTCAGAGTAATGAAAGAAAAAAAAAACTGCCAACCAAGAATGCCATACCCAGCAAAACTGTCTTTCAGAAATGAAGGAAAGATAAACACATTCCTGGACAAAGAATAGCTAAGGTAGTTCGTTACCACTAAACCTGCTGTTACAAAAAATGTTAAAGGGAGCTCAAGCTGAAATGAAAGGACACTATGTAACAACATGAAAACATAAAAGCATAAAACTCATTTATAAGAGTAAATAGTTAAATTTGGAATACCTCAGTACTGTAATGGTGGTATATAAATTACTTTTATCTCTATTATAAAAACTGACGATAATATTTAAAAAATTGTAGGTATAATAATTTGTTAATGGATGTACAATATATAAAGATGTAAAATGTGACAATAGCATAAAATTTGGGGGGAGGAGAAGTAAAAGTGTAGAGTATTGTATGTGATTGAAAGTGAGTTGTTATCAGCTTAAAATAGACTTATATCTCTAAGATGTTTTACATAAGTCTCATGGTAACTAAAAAGAAAAGGAAATCTATAGTATTTACATAAAAATTAGAGAAAAGAATTAAAGCACATAAAAATATATACAAAAAATAACACAAATTAAGAGATGAAGAAAAGAACAAAGGAACTAAAAAATTCAGAAAACAATTTAAAAATGGCAATAGTAAGTACTTACCAACCAATAATTAATTTAAATGTAAGTAAACTAATTCTTTAATCAAAAGACACAAAAGTGGCTAAACGGATAAAATACAAGATCCAGATATGTGGTCTATACCAGACACTCTCTTTAGCTTTATGGATACACATAGGCAGAAATGGAAGGGATGGGAAAAGATATTCTATGCACTATACTGATGTCAGATAAAACAGACTTTTCTCAAAATCAGTGGCAAGAGGAAAATGTTGACATAGTGATAAAGGGGTCAATTCATCAAGAGGATATAACAATTATAAATACATATGTACCAACACTGGAGCACCTATATATTTAAAGCAAATATTAGAACTGGAGGGAGAAATAGAAGGCAATACAATACTAGTAAGACACTTAAATACCCACTTTCAACGTTAGAGAAATCATCTAGACAGAATTAATAAGAAAACAGCGAAGCTAAATAACACCAGAGACTAAATGGACCTAACAGACATATAAAGTAACAGACATATAAAGAACATTCCATTCAAGAAACCAGAATTAACATTCTTCTCAAATGCACACAAAACATTCTCCAAGATAGATCATATGTTGGAACACAAAGCAAGAAGATTGAAACTATTTCTAATATCTTTTCTGACCACAGTGCTATTACACTAAAAATCAGGAGGAAAACTGGAAAATTCACAAATATGTGAAAAGTAAACAACACAATTCTGAACAACTAATGGATCAAAGAAGAAACCAAAAGGGAAATCATATAATATCTTGAGACAAACGGAAATGAAAACAAGACATACCAAAACTTATGGAATACAGGAAAGCAGTTCTACAAGAAAATTTATAGCAACAAATGCCAAAAATAAGAGAAAGATCGCAAATAACCTAATTTTACACCAAAAGGAACTAGAAAAAGAACAAACTAAGCCCAAGTTAGCAGAAGAAAGGAAAAGATCAGAGTGGAAAAAACTAAAATAGAGACTAAAGAAACAATAGGAAAAAAATCAATGAAACTAAGAGCCATTTTTTTGGTGGGATAAACAAAATCAACAAACCTTTAGCTGAAGTAATCAAGAAAAAAAGAGAAGACTCAAATAAATGTATAAATGAAAGAGAAGACATTACACATTATCCCACAGAATTACAAAAAATCATAGAAGCTACTATGAACAATTATATGTAAACAAATTGGACAACTGAAAAGCAATGGATAAATTCCTAGAAAGAATGAATTATGAAGAAACAGAAAATCTAAACAGACTAACAGTGACGAAAGGGATTGAAGCAACAAACACAACCTCCCTTGGGGCAACTAGGTGGCTCAGTTGGTTGAGTGTCTGACTCTTGGTTTTGGCACAGGTCATGATCTCAGGGTCATAGGATCAAGCCCCAGGTCAGGCTCTGCGTTCAGTGCAGAATCTGCTTGAGATTCACTCTCCATCTCTCTCTGCCGTTCCCCCTGCTCACACTTGTGCTCCCTCTCTCTCTCTCTCTCAAAAATAAATAAATAGGGGCACCTGGGTGGTACAGTCAGATAAGCATATGACTCTTAGTTTTGGCTCAAGTCATGATCTGAGGGTCGTGAGATTAAGCCAGGTGTCGGGGTCCATGCTCAGCATGGAGTCTGCTTGAGATTCTCTCTTCCTCTTCCTCTGCCCCTCCTGCTTGTGCTTGCTTTCTCTTTCTCTCTCTCTCCCTCAAATACATAAATAAATCTTTAAAAATAATAATACAAATAAATAAATCTTTAAAAAAAATCAAAACCTCCCAATAAAGGAAAGCCTAAGACCAGATGGTTCCAGAGAACATTTAAAGAATTAATGCCAATCTTTCTCAAAGTCTTCTAAAGGAATGAAGAGGAGAAAACACCCTTAAACTCAGTTTCCAAGGTCAACTTTACTCTGATACCAAATCCAGATAAGGATAATATAGGAAAAGTAAACTACAGCCAATACCCCTGATGAACATAGATGCAAAAATTCTCTCCAAAATATTAGCAAACCAAATTCAACAGCACACAAAATGAATCAGACACCAAGACTAAGTAGGATTAATCCTTGAGATGCAAGGATGGTCCAACATACATAAATCAATAAATGTGATACACTACATTAACAAAATGGAAGAGAAAAATCATGATTCTCCAGAAGATGCAGAAAAAAATTTTGACAAAATCCAACACTGTTTCATGAAAAAACTCTCAATAGATTGGGTATAGAAAGAACATACCTAAATATAATAAAGGCCATATATCACAAACACACAGCTAATATCATACTTGTTATAAAAAGTTGAAAGCTTTTCCTCTAAAATCAAGAAGACAACAGTGCCCACTCTTATCACACCCATTCAACACAGTACCAGAAGTCCTAGGAAGAACAATAAGACAAGAAAAAGAAATAAAAGGCATCTAAGTCATAAAGGAAGAAGCAATATTGTCTCTTTTTGCAGATGACATAATATTATATGTAGAAAATCCTAAAAATAATACCAAAAAACACTAGAAATAATAAGTTAATTTAGTAAAGTTGCAGAATACAAAACCAACATACAAAAATCAGTTGCATTTCTATACACAAAGAACAAAATATCAGAAAGAAATAAAGAAAACAATCCCACTTACATCAGCAAAAAACAAAAACAAAAAACAATAAAATACGTAGGAATAAATTTAACCAAGAACGTGAGGATCTATAAAATAAAAACTATAAGGGGACCTGGGTGGCTCAGTTGGTTAAGCAACTGCCTTCGGCTCAGGTCATGATCCTGGAGTCCCAGGATCGAGTCCCATATTGGGCTCCCTGCTCAGCAGGGAGTCTGCTTCTCCCTCTGACTGTACCCCCTTTTGTGCTCTCTCTCCAATAAATAAATAAAATAAAAATAAATAAAAAATAAAAACTATAAGATAATAATAAAAGAAACTGAAGAAGACACAAATAGAAAAATACCTTGTGTTCATGACTCTGAGTTAATACTGTTAAAATGTCCATACTATTCACAGCTATGTATAGATTATCAAAATTCCAGTTTTTACAGAAATAGAAAAAAAATCCTAAAATTTATATGGAATGAGGAAAGATCCCAAATAGCCAAAGTACTTCTGAGAAAGAAGAATAAGGCTGGAAGCATCACACTTTCTGATTTCAAACTGTATTAGAAAGCTATAGTAACCAAAACAGTATGAGTGTAGCATAAAAACAGACACATACCAATAAGACAGAATCAAAAGCACAGAAATAAACCCACCCATATACAGTCAACTGATATTTGATAAGGGAGCCTGGAATACACAATAGGGAAAGGACAGTCTCTTCAATAAATGCTGTTGGGTGTTTTCTATACACATAGATGGATATTCGCATACAAAAAAAAAAAAGATGGAATTGAACCTCATTCACATCATTCACAAAAATTAACATGAAATGGATTAAAAATGTAAATGTAAGACCTAAAACCACAAAACTACAAGAAAACAGAGGCAAAAATCTCCTTTACATTGATTTTGGCAGTGAGTTTTTACACATGACACCAAAAAGCACAATCAACAAAAGTAAAAATAAACAAGCAGAACTACATCAAACTAAAAAGCTTCTATATAGCAAAAGATAATTGACAGAATGAAGAAATGACCTGTACAATGGGAGAAAATATCAGCAAACCATATATCAGATAAGAGGTTAATATCCAAAATATATAAAGAATTCATAAAAATCAAAAGCAAAATTTTTAAAAAATTGGACAAAGGGCCTCAATACATTTTCACAAAGACATACAAATGGCCAATATGTATATAAGAAGAGTCTCAATATCAATAATCACCAGAGAAATGCAAATCTGAAACCACAATGAGCTATTACCTCACACTTGTTAGAATGGCTATTAAGACAAGAGATAAGAGAAGATGGAAAGATGGCAAAGTAGGAAGACTCTAAGCTCATCTCATCCCACGAATAAGATAACACTAACATCAGTATAAATAATACAGAAAATAAGACTGGCAGAACAAACTCTACAACTAAAGGTAGAGAGTAGGCCACATCGAAGAGCTTAGGAAGAGAAATGTGGTGGGAAGCTAAATGGATCATGGGCTGTCCACAAGAGGGATAGCGCATCAGGCATAGAGAAAGGAGAGGAAGAGACTATCACACTGGGGAGCCAGTGCTAGCTGGAATTTAAATAAAACTTAAAAAAAAATCATTTCACCATATATACAAGGGTTTTCCAATGGGCTTCCCATTCTATTCCATAGGTCTATATATCTGTCTCTGTGCTAGTACCATATTGGTTTAGTTACCATGGCTTTGTAATAAATATTAAAATCAAGAAGTCTGAGACTTCTAACTCTGTTCTCTTTTAAGTAAGCTCTATGCCCACCTGTGGACCTTAATTCACAAATCCAAAATCAAGAGTCACATGCTCTACAAACTGAGCCAGACAGGAGTCACTCTTACAAGATTATTTTGGCAATTTGAGGTCCCTTTTGCAAATCCATATGAAATTTAAGATGAATTTTTCCATTTCTGCAAAAAATACATTGAGTTTGACTTCACTGAATGTGTAGATCACTTTGATTAGTATTGACATCTTAACAACATTCAGCCTTCTAACCCATGAACACAGGCTATCTTTCCATTTCTCATGTCTTAACTTTCTTCTAGAAACAATTTATAGTTTTCAGTGTACAATTCTTTTGCTTCCTTGATTAAATTTATTCCTAAATATTTTGGTCTTTTTTATGGTATTGTAATTGAAGCTGTTTTTTTAATTTCCTTTTCAGATTGTTTATTGTTAATGTATAGAAAAAATAATTTTTGTTCATTGATTTTGTATCCTGTAGCTTTCCTGGGTTCATTTATTAGTTCCAAAAATTTTGTGTGTGCAGAAGCATCAGGGTTTCTCCTTTACTCTGAAAGACAATTTCCTAAATGTTAAGTTTTTCTTCCAACAGTTAAATATTTTACGCTACTCTTTTTTCTTCCATGGTTTCTAAATAAAAGTTCACAGTAATTCTTAACCTTGTTCCTCTATGGTAAGGTGGTTTCCTTCCTATAGCTTCCGTCAACACTTCTCTTTGCATTTGTTTATCTACAGTGATATGCCAACTGAAATTTTCTTTATTAAAAAATTTATCTTAGCAAGATGACAGAACAGTAGGAGACCTAAATTTCATCTGGTCCCAGGATATCAGCTAGAGAGGGATCAAACCATTCTGAATACCTACGAACTCAACAGGAGATCAAAGAAAAGAATAGCAACGACTCTCTGAACAGAAAAGTGACCACTTTCTGGAAGGTAGGACTTGTGGAGAAGTGAATCTGAGGCGATATTTGGGGAGACAGATGGCGGGGGATGGGGCCTCCATCAGCCACTACTGGCAAGTGATAGAGCAGCAGAGCACAAAATCGGAACTTTTAGAAGTCAGCTCTGCTGAGGGACATAGCTCCAGTGGCTAAGCGGGGGGTGGAACCCTCACTGGGACAGTGTGGTCTCAGGATCCTTGGGGTCACAGAAAGACCGGGAGTGCCTGAGTGTGGCAGAGCTCCCAGGTATCAGAGCGGGGAAGCCAGCTGCAGAGACGGTTCCGAGGAGTGGGCTCTCAGCTCGGGGTTGCCATAAACCATGATCTGTGACACAGTTAGGCCACTGATCATCCAGCAGGGAGCCAACAAGCGGCAGATCTGCGGAGACTCCCCATCCTCCCCCGGGAGGAAAGGTGCGGGAGCACACTGCAGGGATCTGCTGGGTTTGGAGACTCCACACAGGGTCGGGTGCCAGAGATAGAAATGCTCAGTGACAGGCCGGGTGAGCACAGTGCGGCCAGAGACCGGGGAGAAGGGAGTGATTGACTGCTTTTCTCTGGGGGCTCACTGAGAAGTGGGGCCCCAGGTTCTCGGCTCCTCCAGGGCAGAGATTGGGAGGCTGCCATTTTCACTCTCATCCTCCAAAGCTGTACGAAAAGCTTGAAGGGAATGAGAGCTCCAGAGAGCAAACCCAAGCAGATTACTTAGCCCAGACTGGCAAGGGTGGGGCAACTGGGCCACCAGCAAAGACATTTAAGAACCATGACAACAGGCCTCTCTCCCAGAAAATCAGCAAGAACAGCCAACCAAGACCAAGTTTACCCATCAATGAGAATGGCAGAACTCCAGTGCTAGGGGAATACTGCACATAGAATTCATAGCTTTTTTCCCATTATTCTTTAATCTTTCAAAGGTAATTTTTTTAACTTTCTTTTTCTTTTTCTTTTTGAATTTTTCTTTTTCCCTTTTTAAACTAACAACTTATCAACCCATTTTTTAAAATCTTTTTTATTTTTCATTTTTAGAGACATATTCCATCCCTTCATAGTAGTTAACCTTAATTTTGGTATATATATAACTTGTTTTCTCTTTACAATTTCTTCTAACAGACCAAAATATACCCTAAATCTCTAGTGTATAGCTTTGTTCTAGTCTCCTCCCTGATCACATTCTCTCCCTTTATTTTTTTCTTAAATCCTCTTTATTTTTTCAACCAAATTCTTATCTTATCAATTCCTTTTATAATTTTCATCTTTACAGTCATATTCCATCCTTTCATTGTATTTATCCTATTTTTGTACGTACATAAGTTTTTATTTTTTTTTAATTTTGGGAGGCATTTTCTTCTAACAGACCAAAATACACCCCAAATCTAGTATGTGGCACTGATCTATGCACCAGCCTGATCATATTTGATCATATTCTGGTTTTTTATTTTTTGAATCTTTTTTTTTCTTTTTTCTTTCTCTCCCTTTCTTTTTCCCCGGTTTCAGATCTCTTCTGATTTGTTTAGTGCATATTTTTCTGGAGTTGTTATTACCCTGTTAGCATTTTGTTCTCTCATTCATCTATTTCCTTCTGGACAAAATGACAAGACAGAAAAAATCACCTCAAAAAAAGAACAAGAGGCAGTACCGACCTCCAGGGACCTAATCAATACGGACATTAGTAAGGTGTCGGAACTAGAGTTCAGAATGACGATTATAAAGATACTAGCTGGGCTTGAAAAAAGCATGGAAGTTATTAGAGAAATCCTTTCTGGAAAAATAAAAGAACTAAAATCTAACCAAGTCAAAATCAAAAAGGCTATTAATGAGATGTAATAAAAAAATGGAGACTCTAAATGCTAGGATAAATGAGGCAGAAGAGAGAATTGGTGATCTAGAAGACGAAATGATGGAAAATAAAGAGAGAAAAAGAGATAAACAACTACTGGATCACAAGGGCAGAATCCGAGAGATAAGCAATACCATAAGATGAAACAATATTAGAATAACTGGGATCCCAGAAAAAGAAGAAAGAGAGAGAGGGGCAGAAGGTATATTGGAGCAAATTATAACAGAGAACTTCCCTAATTTGGGGAAGGAAACAGGCATCAAAATCCAGGAGGCACAGACAACCCCCCTCAAAATCAATAAACATAGGTCAACACCCTGACATCTAATAGTAAAACTTACGAGTCTCAGAGACAAAGAGAAAATCCTGAAAGTAGCTCGGGAGAAGAGATATGTAACCTACAATGGTAGAAACATTAGATTGGCAACAGACCTATCCACAGAGACCTGCCAGGCCAGAAAGGACTAGCACGATATCTTCAGAGCACTAAATGAGAAAAATATGCAGTCAAGAATACTATATCCAGCTAGGCTGTCATTGAAAATAGGAGAGATAAAAAGCTTCCAGGACAAACAAAAACTAAAGGAATTTGCAAACACAAAACCAGCCCTACAAGAAATATTGAAA